>NW_024582754.1:178013-281008 GCF_018398535.1 Haplochromis burtoni
GCAGACAGTTATATAATGAGTTCCTGTCTTCTTTTTTAATGGCTTGACTTTGTTTATTTTAAGACTTTTTCCTTCATGCTTCTCTCTTTTTGTTTTATCAGCTACATCCAGAAAGTCTGTTAATAATATAGATGTATCTCCCTAATAGTGTTTTATTGTCTTTGTAAAGCACTTTATAACAGTCTCACAGATCATTTTAACACTGCTAGGATATTATTACTTTGTAGTAATAATATCCTATTATCTGAATCTCACGGACTCATTCAAACTGCGTTTGCTGTCAACTAGATGGATGGCCGTGGCTCCATAAAAGAGCTCTTCCCCACTGGGAAACAATTAGAACCTCTGGTTGCTCCACTGGCAGATGGGAAGGTGGCTGTTGGGCAGGATGACCTAACTGTGGTGCTTAATGAAGAGGGAGTGTGCACCCAGAAGTGTGCCCTGAACTGGACAGATATCCCTATAGCAATGGGTAAGAAAAAGACACAACAGCTGATACGCTGTCATTGTATTTTAAGCTTTATGTCTATTGTAATCAATCAGCTTGTGAAAAGAAAATATATTAAAAAATTGCTGTCATGTATCCAAGCATGTTAAAAGGGAAAGAAGGAGAGGAAAACCCACACACCACCTCAAGCCCAATCCAAGTCTTTATTTATGTATTTCTGACTCATAATGTCTTTGTTAGAGTGTATTTGTTCTTGATATCAATACAAACTGACAGGAAAGTTAAAAGGGCACAAAGCTATCTGCAAACAAGAGCCAAAAATCCTCCCTCAATTCTCTGTGTGGGTTCATCTTTTAGATATTATACAAAGGTGTTTTGCCAAAATGTGTAACCCTGGCAGTTGTTTTACCCAAGTGAAAAACAACTGTGTTCACCTTTTGTTTTTGTTTTTTCCTCTTGGGCACTTTCATTTCACAGATTATATACAATAAAACCTCAGAACAATCCAGCGATTTACTGAAACGAAACTCATGCATTTCAATAACTGTTGTTTCCTTAAGTTTATGAATTCCTGAGGGAGAGCATCGATTGTTTTCTTCGTGGACATTGTTAATGTTAGCAATCAAATTTATAGAAAACAAACTCTCTGTCCAAAATCCCAGAGCTTCACAGGCAAGAAAGGAAAACCTCAGCAGACCAAATAAAGAAACCACAGCACTAAACAGTTTATTTTCTCGAGGTGACATTTAGCTTTTTTGTTTTGCTCATAAATTCTACAAAACAGTTGCCTTTAAAAATATATATGGAATGAAAGATTATAGTTGGCGCTGGATCAGTTGACCCTGAAGCATCCATTAGTAATGCTGCTCTACACTGAGGCTTGTTCTCTCTCCTCTTTTCACTCCCCAGGTGTTTATATACCACTGCTGCACGTCATTAGATTTTTGTCTTCCCGCTCCTACAGTCTGTGTTTTTTGTCTTGTCCCTATCCTTTTTCTTTTATCTTTCCCCCTCACCCAGCCAGTCCACTCCCTGAGGCTGGTACTGCTGGTAGGAGATTTCTTCCTGTTAAAGGGGAGTTTTTTCTTTCTGCTGTCACTGAGTCCCTGTAGGGTCTTCATTCTACTACTCTATGGTCTCTACTTAATGCTGTAAAGTGATTTCAGGTGACTATTGTTGTGATAGGTGCTATATAAATGCATTCTTGTAGAATTCTTTTAGCAAAAGTGTGACCATAATCTGAGAATACTCTTTCCTAGTTGTTACATTTTAGGTAAGTCTTTCAGTTCTTGTCTTAATAATGGAGAGCTTAATTAATGAACTCGGTAATGGCAGCATCTGTGTGAAGTTTTCAGAATGTCCATATATATTTTTTATATAAATGAGCCTGGTAAAGAAGTGTATGATAATAATAATAATGATGATAATAATGATGATGATGTAAATAGTAATAGTCTATTCTCTTGTTGCCACAGTGACTGGGCAGGTTTGTTCAGCAGTTTACAGATCAGTCAGACCTGTTGTCTAAATACTGCCATTGTTCTTATCCAGCTGCTGTCTGTCTGTCTTCTCTTGTCCCCATTCTTCCCGTCCTCCCTCGCTGTCTGAGCTACGATGCTGTTTTCCACATGTCAGAACACAAAACTCAGTCTTAGATCAGCTTTTTTTATCCTGTGACTAAGACACCGTAGGTCTGAGGAACTTTGTGACAGAAGAGATGCAGATAAGCTTGTGCATTGGTTTGAAGGGCCTTTTTTTTTTCTGTGCTCACTGGCACGTGGAAAGAAACATTATGAAGGGGAAATGAAGCCTCCAAGCAGTGGTTTCATGCAGTTTGCAATTTCCTCATTTTGAATTAGTCATGATAGTGGCGTTGGCAAGCAGCAATAGAGGCTGAGGGATGGTCAGTTTAGAATATTTCTAACAGAGTGTCCTAACTGCTCAACCAGAAGAGGAGGCCTGGGCTTTTTGCTGTGAGTGTCTTTCATCCCATATCCAACCACAGGCTTGACTTGATTGCAGTCTGGTTAGATTCCTTCCTGTATAGCCCCGAGGACCAGAAATCTCATCACAAATGTGGCCCCCTGCTTTCAGTATAGATATATTATAGATCTTGTGTAAAGGTCTTTTCACCTTTTATCAGATATTCCCTCTATATGCCTTTAAACATCATGGTAACTACTGCTTTCTTATTATGAGTTTACAGGTGTCGCCAGACACGATTTGGTCATACTACAAGCAAAATGCTTTTTTTTTTTTAATGTTCCCAGAGCACCAGCCTCCCTACATCATAGCAGTTCTTCCTCGGTATGTGGAGATACGGACCTTTGAGCCAAGGCTGCTGGTGCAGAGCGTGGAGCTGCAGAGACCACGCTTCATCACCTCAGCAGGGTGAGGCAGGCTGACCTCTGAAGTTTACTTTTGCGTGGAAGTCTGATCATTTACATCACGATCTGTTGCATTGTCACACCTTGGATTTATGTTTTTTGCAGTGTAAAAATCTGGAGAATGGAGTGGAAACACTGAGTTGTATCTTTCCATGCAATCATACACTAGCTAATTGCTATGTTGTGTTTTAACCTTTCAAGTGTAGTGTCATCCACGCTTTTAAGCCTGACACTTTTTCTGTTATGATGTATTTTATTTGGGTATACTAAACAACAAAGTCAACAAAATGTTTCATTATAAGGTAAAAGATCTTCTTGTGAAGAGGCTCTTTCTGGAAACAGAAACAGCAAATATTTACTGGTGCAGTATTGTGTAAAAGACTGCAGTGGTATTTGGGCACTTTTGGTAGGTTTGATCATGAATGCTGGCCTTTCCTGATGCTTTCACACTGGCTGCCTTGTATAACATCATTTAACTAACATCCTCGCTTTCATCGGTTCTCCTGGTTTCCATTTCCCATGATAATGATGCCGATAATGGTGGTCCATCCTTTGAAAGAAGAACACTTTTGCTTCAGGCTTTTGTCTCTAATCTTGTTTTCTCCTCTTATCTTATCTTTTACAGGCCAAATATCGTGTATGTTGCCAGCAACCACTTTGTGTGGCGCCTGGTGCCCGTGTCAATAGCCACTCAGATCCGGCAGCTTCTACAGGACAAACAGTTTGAGCTTGCTCTTCAGCTGGCGGTGAGCAGCAAAACCACTCACATTACTATTAAAGCCCATTATTACATTCCTGAGGATTCAATTTGTGCTTTAGCTCGAAGCATGGGACATTAAAATCACTTATCTTGATTAGGAGCAGCAAGCCGAAACAGTAAGAATGCTTTCAACTTTGGAGTTTATGGTTACCTTATTTAGCAATCTGGCTATCCAGAGACTTATCTGGGACTTTTTACTGTAGCGTGATGAATTCGTTGACTTTGTTTTTTTTTTCATGCCAGAAGATGAAGGATGACTCGGATGGTGATAAGAAGCAGCAGATACATCACATCCAGAATTTATATGCCTTCAATCTGTTTTGCCAGAAGAGATTTGATGACTCGATGCAGGTGTTTGCCAAACTCGGCACAGGTAGGACTTCTGCCAATCTGCAGGGACACCTTTCCTTTTGTTTTCTGACAAACAGCTCAGCAATATGCGCCTATAGCTGAGACGTCTTGAAAATATTTTGTCCACTTGGTTGAAGGCATCTGAATTTTCCCAGTATGTTCTTTTTTGCTCCTGTTGCTTACTGTGCGTATTGATGGAAGAATTTTATACACATGATCACTGCATGTTATTACTTCACTTGTGCCTGTATGAGAGTTTATTATCGTGTGATTCTTGCTCTAATGGGCTTTTAATTTCAGTTTTCAAAACATTGTGTTATAAACATGTTACTCAAAATATAGTTTCCTTTAATCAATCTAGAAGAAGGTAAAAGTTTTAACTGTTATCCTCCTTTGCTCGGCAGATCCCACACACGTGATTGGACTTTATCCAGACTTGCTCCCAGGTGATTACCGGAAACAACTGCACTACCCCAACCCTCTGCCTACTCTGTCTGGGGCAGAGCTGGAAAAGGCGCATCTCGCTCTTATTGATTACCTCACGCAGGTAGGTGTGTGTTTGTGTGTCAGAGAAAAGTGGAAAATTTCATAGAAGTTTGATAAGATTTTTGCTTTAAGGAGGTTTGGTCACTTTTTCTTTTAAGCAAACCCTGGTTTTTATTTTTTTCTGTCCTCAAAGAAACGGAGCCACCTTGTGAAACAGCTGAATGACTCTGACCCTTCTACGACGTCTCCTCTCATGGAGGGCACGCCTACCATCAAGAGCCGCAAAAAACTCCTGCAGATCATCGATACCACTTTGCTGAAATGTTACCTTCACGTAAGACATAATTAAGACTTTTAAGATAACCCTCTCGAGCAGTTTAGATTTCACATAAATTAAAGCCTGCGCACACAAATCAGGGGACCCTGGGCCCTCACGCCTCAGACTGTAGTTTAAGTTTAAAGAACAGCTTGCTATTGTCAGCAAGCCTACTCCGAATGTTTATACTTTGCGATACAAGTTATATCAGCTCTGACAAACTTGGCAGCTTTCACCATCCATTTACAGTAAAAGGAAGTGATCTCAAAAGTAAAATTTGTAACTGGTTTAGTCAGATAAGCAGACAAAACTCTTCAACAAGTGACAGGTGTATCATCTTCTTTATTAAGATGTTTTAAAAATGTAAATGTGAATGAAATTAATCAACAATTTTCCAGACACTCACTTATGTTTCACCATATAAATAACAGCAAACAGACTATAAACATATGTTGTAAAGATGATGCATTAGACATGACCAGGGCTATGTAATGTCACAAAATGATGTAAACAAATACAGGTGTTCTTTCACAAGCACAATATAGCTGCACATCTGATGGAATACAACACAGGCATAATAAAGCATAATAAAACATTAAGTCCTCTATAAGAAATCAGAAACATGCTTACAGTCCCAAAACTCATCATTGAATTCTTTTGAATATCAGCAACATAAAATACTCAGTGCTTTCCAGAAACTGACAAAGAATGATGGCTCTACTATGAATGACAATGACCGTGAGTGCATGTGATTCACTTTCTGTTTCTCACTTGTAGAAACTGGCAGCAACATTAGGTAACTTGATATGTAGCCATAGGGGTGTGTGTTAAACAGTTCATGGGCAGGTTTAAAGCAACTTAAGACAAACTGGATCACAGTTCAAAGCAGTGTTAGTTTGACTGTCATTGAGGCGTGACAGCAGCAGCACTGTGGGTGAAGTAGGTACCTGGGAAACCAAACAAAACTTTGAATTTATTATGCAAACTTAGTTTCAGTCCTCATCTATGGAGAAATGGTAACTTGTGTTGGAATGTGGGATAAGATGTATTTAAGCAAGTTTCTCTGCTTACTGCTTGGGCTTTGCGTTAGCAGCTTAACTGTCTGAATTTGCCTTAAAGTCCTCTGCAGCTAGTTTAATATGAGTGCGTGTTTGGGATGCCGGGAATACGTGCCAGATTGCTTAAATAATAAATAGCAACAGAAACGGTGATCTGCTTTTTATCCTCACCTCATCCAGACAAACGTGGCCCTTGTGTCCCCCCTCCTTCGTCTGGAGAACAATCATTGCCACATCGAGGAGAGCGAGTATGTCCTGAAGAAGGCTCACAAGTACAGCGAGCTCATTATTCTCTATGAAAAGAAGGGCCTGCACCAGAAAGGTAATTGTCAAGACTTTTAAATCCTAAAATCTCATAAATTTTCCATGTTAGAGGGGTATTGTATTATTAGGGTACTTGTTTGTCATCTTCTTCTCATAATGATAAATGAGATTGCTGTATTCATTATTGATGTAAGGTAAAATATTTAAAACAGTCTTACAAACGGAATATAAAGCATGGATCCTTTCAAGTGTATTTGCAGGGAAAAGTTTCTTTGGAATAACAACTTGAATTCCATTTGATTAAGTGTGATTTAGATCGTAATAATTCAAGTGAAATGGATAAGATTTATACACCTTCAGCTGTGTTTGACTCTGGAAAACTGGCAGGTATCACGCTGTTGGGTTCAAGTGAGAGTCAAGTCATTTCTCTCTCAAGCTTGTCGACTTGTTGGTTGACTTTCTCTTTTTAAAACTGGGAATAAGAGAGGTTTTGGGTTTTTTTTCCCCCCCTTATTTTGCATATTTTTATAATCAAGAAACAAAGCTTGAACAATGGCTTGTTGTACACCAAACCTTTACTGTTTGCCTTTAGCTGGTTGAAGTCCATCTTTGAGAGAATTCAAATTACTGTCAGTGTTTAATACATGCAAGTTAATTTTCTTTTTGTCTCTTTTGACATGATGCGTATGCACTTGTTTAAAATATAAGTGACACTGTGAAATATCTTTTGAATTGATGAGCTGCAGAGAACAGATATGTCAATCAGCTGAATAATGACTGCCATCACAGTTACAGTGATTTGTCAGTGTGGTTTATCTCTTGCAGACCTCAACTGAATGCATAATAATAAAATGCATTGAGACATCTGTTTCCAGCTTTGGATGTTGTATTTGGAGTTCGCTATATAAGTGGCAGCTCATTTGATCACAGATCTGCTCTGCTTTTGTCAGCGGTCTTGTCATTACCTCCCAAACACAAAAGCCGTTGTGAGCGTAACCATTTCAGTATGTTTAAGTTATAAGCTCGTAGATGTATTCTGGTGTGGTTGCACAGATTATCTCAGAGGAGGTTTCCTGCATGAGGTCGACTGGTCATCCTTGTGAATCAGAGCTGCCTTAACGCTCTTTGTTTCTGCTGGTACTCTGTGGCTGTTCTCGCAGAGAGCGCATCTGGTTTTAATTGGCCTGCTGCAGTTTGGGCTTGTGATGTCATGCTGCTCAAGTCTGCCTCTCTCTGCGTCTGCCAATTCAAACCAGCTGTTCCAAAACACAGATTAACACTTTGCATATGCCTCGACCAATTTCTGTTGGTGGAGGACTTATGTAATGCAGAGCAGAGCAGACCACATCTTGCTACTTTCACTCAGGCAGACGTCACTTTTGTTCTAGTTCCTCTGTTATTCACCTCTCGTTACTTTTTCTCAAACCTGTTTACACTCTCGCAGCTCTGCAGGTGCTGCTCGACCAATCCACCAAGGCCAACTCTCCACTTAAGGGCCATGAGCGAACAGTGCAGTACCTCCAAAGACTGGGTAAGGATCAACAGCTGGCTCAAGCCTGTTAAATTTGTTGATGGGATTTTGGAAAATTCCCAGAGAAAACATTCATGTTGATTGATTATGGATGTTGGATATAACTGATCTGCAGTGATTTGCGTGTCTGAGATTAATTACATGGGAGCGTTTAAAAAAAAAAAAAAAAAAAAAAAAAAATCTATTTTTTCTTATTTCCTTTGTTTCGCTATGAAACTTTACATCTATATACCGTTTGGTGTTCAACAGCTAAAATTGCTGTAGTACTTTTTGAATTCCTATGAGGTGAATAAGGTAATGACTAGAATGAGTCTTTATAATGAAATGATTAAAATTCTTTCAGTAGTCTGTGTTTCAACTGTGCTTTAAGAATTTCATTTGGCGTTTGATTGTGTTTTTGTTTATTGTAAATGTTATTTTAAACTCAACAACAACCCTCTGAAACTGTGGACTCTTCCAGCTTCACTGGGACAGTTTCATTTGCTTCAATTAGCTGTGTTTAATTATTGGCTTTTTTTTTTTTAAAGTCCAAAACAGTTTTATTTAGTTATTATTAGTAGTAGTAGTAGTAGTAGTAGTAGTAGTAGTAGTAGTAGTAGTAGTAGTAGTAGTAGTAGTAGTAGTAGTAGTATCATTAGCATTATTTTCCGTTTGTAACAAAATTCTAAATGCAGGACACAACAGTAAAACTCATTTGTTGTTTTGTGCATGTATTGAACTTGTTCAGTTGTATAAATGTATTCATGTTATTGCATTGGAGTCCAGTCAAACAATATGTTAATTTTCTTATAATTAATTATTCCCTGAGGTCGGAAATGTTTACAGGCTGATTAAAACCCACTTAGCCATCATAACACCTCTGTGCACACAGGAGCAGAGAATCTGGGTATAATCTTTGAGTTTTCTCCCTGGGTGCTGAAGACGTTTCCTGAAGATGGCCTGAAGGTAGGTACAACATTTACATCCATTGCCACGACTTCCTTTTTATTACCCAATGGAGTAAAAACCTGTCTTCCTGCTCAGATCTTTACAGAAGACCTGACAGAAGTGGAGTCGTTGCCTAGAGACAAGGTGCTGCAGTTTCTAAAGGATGGTTTTAAGGAGCTCGCCGTCCCATATTTAGAGCACATCATTTACGTGTGGGAAGAGCAGGGTCCCGAGTTTCACAATGTGCTAATCCAGCTCTACCTGGGCAGGGTTCAAGTCCTCATGAAGGAGTACCTCAAGTTGCTGCCTACAGGTATGAGCAAGAATAAACCTGAGTACACTGAGTGTCTGGGAATGAAAAAGTTTTACAGTTAGCCTTTTTTTCCCTGTTAGACTATGAAAATAAGTTACGTTGTTGGGCACATATCACATTGATAAATTATTAGTTAACATACACAATAACCTCCTTTTGCTGTGGAGGAGTGTAATTGTAGCATCAGTGTAGCAGGGTGATGGAGCTTTGAAGGCTTTCTAGCAAACCTGGCCTTTTTGAAGTTGAGTTTACTTTTAAAAGACTTTATTTTTTAATTGTATTTTAGAATTTTCATTTGATTTCATTACCGCACTGCATATGGATTCACTCTGGCTCTTCTTGCAGAGAGTATTCTCTCACCGCTGTTGCAAATAAAGTCTGTGTCAGAACTGATTATCAGGTCCATCCATCTCTTACTCTTGAAACACCTTTTAATGCACCTCCAAGCAGGAATGCTCGTTAATGTGCACTCTGTTTAAAAACAAAAACCAAACCCCCATAAAACTTAAAAACAGCTAATGAAATAAGAAAAACCCGATCCTTGGGCCAGCTATTGCTGCATTTCACGATAAACTGGAATGCAAGCACACGCAGCCCTCAATATTAAAGAGTTTCTCTAGGCTTATTGTGATCGTTGGGTACAAGGCTGGGAATATGTGTGGTTAAATATATTTTTACTTTGGGCATATGATAAATCATCTTGATATTTACCTTTTCTGAAATGTAATAATTCAGTTATTTATTTATTTTATTAATATAGTTATAATTTGTCAAAGAACAGTAAGACAAACCCTCATATTACTACTTCTACATCACAAGTGATCTAAAAACCCCCAAAATGGCAAAAACCACTGTAGACAAATATGAAGAGCAACACCCATTCTTAAAAATGGAAATAGCTTTTTTCCACAGACTCACCCATAATCTGAACATCTCTGTAATAAAATGCTCTGTTATTGTAGGCGCTTCAGCTGTTCCTGCAGGGAAAGAGAATGGTGAACTGGGAGAGTTCAGGAACAAGCTGTTGACTTTCCTGGATATTTCTACATGCTATGAACCTGCCAGACTCATCAGTGACTTCCCCTTTGATGGTAGGATGTTGCTTACACTAAGATGACAGGTTTTATCTACTGTTTGCTTGGGAAATGCAAATAAAGACGTGAGTTGCCATGCCATGATCCTTGACTTTTGTTTCCATGTTGAAGGCTTGCTGGAGGAACGGGCTCTGCTTCTGGGTCGTATGGGTAAACATGAGCAAGCGCTCTTCATCTATGTACACATCTTGAAAGACACCCACATGGCTGAAGAGTGAGTATTCCTGCACAACTGAAAAGTAACACCAATCAACAGCTAATATGACTGATGTTAAACTGTCAAAGTATTTCCTGACTCAGTCACGAACTTGGGTCATTTCCTGGAGTCATATTTACATGCATTTTGGATTCCATAGTGTAATTCAGTTTTGTTTATATAGCGCCTAATCTCAACAATAGTCACTGTGAGGCACTTTGCATCACAAGGTAAAGACCCCACAATAAGACAGAGAAACCCCAATAATCAAATAACCCCCTGTGAGCAAGCACTTGGGGACAGTGGGAAGTAAAAACTCACTTTTAACAGGAAGAAATTTCTGGCAGAACCAGGTTCGGGAAGGGGCGGGCATCTGCCACCACAAAGAACAAAAGGGCATACTGTGGAAGAGTCGGATTATTAATAACTAATGATTACATGAAAAGTGGTGTCTAACCACATAGTGAGTGAAAAAGAAACCCTCACTGATCCAGCCCCAACTATAGCTTTATCATATAGTTGGGGCCCTGACTATGAGTAGTGGTTTGCATATTTGGCCCACCAAGTGAAGGGTTCTGGCCTGATCCCAAGAGGAGGCACAAAGCCCTTCGGGGTTGCATGAGAAAGGGCATTCGGTGTTTAAAAACTTGCCAAATCAAATATGCGCTGCTGCCTGAAGGGTGACGCCTTGTGAATAAGGGAGCAGCTGAAAGTAGCTCTATATTTAACAGCATTTTCTGCAAGGCAGAGCCAGTGTAATTACCTGCAGTGCTGTGTTTGTCCAATCAGTCAACATCATAGCATTAAAATGAGCAATTTTATATCATCATGTATTTGCTAATGTTTTTCTGTGTGCTCTTTGCAGATACTGTCACGGACATTACAACAGTTCAGTGGAAGGAAATAAAGATGTAAGTAGTTTTTAGTGTAATTCTAGGTTGTTGGGGGGTTTTTTTTGGGGGGGGGGTTACCTCTTTTGAGTTTGTGTCCTCCTGGAATTTATTAAAGTTTATTTTTTATGACCACATTTTTCAGTTTGTATGCTTTGCTGCCTTCTGATAAGCACATTTGTGTTCACAGAACATGCTATACAACTATAATGAATTATTTATGCTACAAGGAGCATTGCCAGCTTTACAAAAAAAAGAAATGTTAAAAATTTTCTTCCTCACTTAACTAGAAATGACAGCTGACATGACAGCATGTTGTTGGCCTGTTTGTCTGCCTGTCCTGTTCTCTTGAATGCCTCTTTAAATTTATGTATGTTTGGCAGAAATGTTCACTTGGACTCGAGGATGAGGTGCCTTAAGCGTTAGTAGTCAAACCTCATGAGACAGGTTTTTGGCCGTAACTTAAGGTGCTAGTTTGTCAATTAAGCACATTAATAACAGCTGTATTTCTGCTCTGTAGGTTTATCTTTCTCTGCTGCGAATGTACCTGTCACCTCCTGACGTCCACTGCCTGGGGCCAATTAAGATGGAGCTATCTGAGCCTCAGGCCAACCTCCAGGCAGCCCTGCAGGTCCTGGAGCTGCACCACAGCAAGCTCAACACCACCAAGGTACACAGTGATTGCATAAGCAGGGTATTTCTCACCAGAGTGACTCACTGCTGCCTAGTCTCTGGTAGCGATTCTGTTATTTCTTTGTATAGTATGGAATGTTTAACAGCATCAAGTCAGATCAGGCTCTGTTAGTGTCTAGTGAGGCCAGTTAGAGTATACTGACGGTAATTGAGTTTGAATTTTATGAGTCCCCTGACATAAAATAACTCCACTTTGCATAAACCCTCAAACATCTCACTCAATCAATTAAAGTATTTTCTAACTCAATCCAGGACAGAGTCGGCCTGTTTAGACTGGATTAAAATTAGGTTTAAAAAAAACAGCTTTAACAGTGACACGCACTCAGTGACTTACACAAATTAATAATCTGACATTTATAAAAAAAGAAAAAAAGAAAGAAAGCAGCCACTGAACAGAATGCAGATTCTTTAAAGATTTAGTTTGTTTATAGCACAAAATGAAAGCCGCTCGCACTGCTGGGGGTAATCAAGCTGCTGTCTTTTGACAGAAGGATTCAGCAAAGCAGAAAAACATGTCCAACAGAGTGCTGGTCTCCCCTGAGAGGCATCTGTGGTGAAGTTTCTAAAACTTACTTTGTGTAACTTGTTAAAAGACCTGCACCCAAAACCAAAATAGCAAGAAGTTAATTAAATAAAAGATGTTACACTGAAAAGTGGCTCGTAACCCATTTTGCTTGTCAAAATATCATTTCACAATCCCCCACTCACTCCCTCCAAATGCTGTGAAGAAAATATCTCTTGAAGACTACTTTATAAAGTCGTTTTTAACACCGCCGTAGTCGCCGTGTCAACTGATTTGGTTCATAAACTCTCATCCAGCCAAATTTTCATTGGTGTGACTGTTGATGGTGTAGAAGAGTGCTACATCAATAGCTGTATTCTTGAGTTAATCTGGTTTGTTTTTTTGTTTTTTTTGGCCAGAGGGGGAAAAAAGATTACCTGTTAAAGTTTCCACACCTTTAAATTCACCCACCATAATTGATTATGTCAAATTGGGTGACACAGTTAAGGTCATTATTGTTAAAAATAAAACTAAGGGTAATTTAGGTTTAGGTAACTGAAATAAAGGCATTAGAACATCAAAAATGTAAACTGAATACTAAAAACTTAACAAAAAAAATAAATATATAGAGGAGATATCTTCACTTAGTCTTTGTCACCCTGGTCTAATCTTAATTCTGAAGACATATAAACTGGTGTGGGTAATGTATTCATCTTACATGTGAAAGATCCTTTTTTTCAGTCCTAGGAGACATTAATCCAGCATCGGGGGTTCACAAGCTAGTGTACTCATAGTTCCAGTTCCAAGCCTAGATAAATGCATCAGAAAGGGCATGAAGTGTAAAATCTGTGTCAAGTCAAACATGGATCCATCCGCTGTGGTGAGCGCCCATGGGAAATAAAGGAGCAGCCGAGAGTACCTACTTTGTGTTGCAATACCTTTTATAAAACCTCTCAAATCTTGCCAAAAAATATCTTACATCACTATGAAGATGATACTATAGATATTTGAGTTGCGGTTCTTCTCATAGGGGTAATCGTAGGGGTAGAACATACTTCCAAAGATTTTATGCTGGATACCCTTGAGCATCCGTGCAACCTTTTCTGTTTAACCAGACCTACAAGTGCATGCCTGGGTTACTGGTAAGCTCTATTATAGTTATTTCTGCTGTGAATAGCAATTTATTTTTTATTTTTTTTAAAGATTTGTACTTTATTAAGACTAATAGTGGTTTGATATGACTTCAGTCAAACCATTTTTTTTTGACTGCAGCTCTAGTTTTTGTTTTTTCTGAACAATCCAGCTAACAGTTACACAAAAAACTCTTAATGTCTTAGCATTAAGGAGAGGAGGCGTGGCTTTTCAGAGACCTCTTTGTCTCTGTTAAAGTTTAAACACATAAATCAAGAATGTTTGTCTGTTCTGGGTTATGTTCTTGTTGTAAAATGCGCTCCAACAGCCTCTGTTCTGTCTGTGACTTAATGAACATGTGACTCTTTGAGAAAGGCACTGCTGATTTCAGATCACAGATATGTTAAATTATCAGACCAGAGCGCTTCATCCCATCTTTCTGTGCTGCACACCCTCATCGGCTTTACTGGCACCCTGCTTTCATTTCCCATGGATCTGCCTTGCCGTGACAAGATGACAGAAAACTTTATGCAAAACATCTGATGTGTGGGGTTTTTTTTTTTGTTTTGTTTTGTTTTTAATGGAACTTTTTCATTTCTTCACTCGCATGCTTGCTATTTAAAATAGGTTTCATTGTGCTCCAACAAAATGAAAATGAACAGTTTTAGTGAATAAGAAACCAGCAAGATAAGTCTACTCAATGAATGAATGGTTCTATAGATACGGCCTTGGCGATGTGGCTCTTCCAGGAAATATTAACGGTGGCACGAAGCATGCAGTTTTGGTTTTGATCCAATTTCTTGCTCAGCAGTTTTTTTCAAGGGCAACTGTAGAGACTCACTGAGCAGGATCACATCAACACACGACTTAAACACTTTAAGTCTGGCTAACCTTTACTCAGAGCCTTCCACATCTTGGCAAGATGCTCCCACATTTGATGGTAGATCTGTCCTTGGTGAGTAGAATAAAGCAGTCAGCCGGTGCATTGATATTAGTTTGAGATTTCAAGGTGGACACTGGTTCCCTGGGCAGCACTTTTGACTTCATGTAGGAAATCATGTGTATCTTCAATCTTGGCTTCAGGAAAGCAGATGTCAATTGCAAAATTGATGTCCAGAAGAATCACAGCCAGTTTCTAGGAGTTTGGTCTTCCCCTCAGTGAGACATTAGTGCAGTTGACCACCTTACGATGCACAAGGCAGAAAGATCTATAGAAACACTTTAAACACAAAAAATGTAAGTGCTAGTAGCATCATTGAAGGGTAATTGATTAGTGTAAAGACTTTTAAAATGTGCATATTATTTAAGGTTATTGCACGTCTCTGTTTAATAAAAAAATACAGTTGAATCTAAATCCAGCTCTGTTTTTCAGAAGAAAATGCTCGCTCTGTGCTCTATGCCAGCTGTTTGGGTTTAACGATGTAATTTGTACTAATTTTATTACATTATATGAAGCAGGAGGACAGAAAAAAAAACTAGAGCTTGATTGTGTTTAGTTTTTCTAAACGGTCACGTAAAAGCACGCAGGAGATGTAATTTAGTTGTTGTGAAGGAGGGTAAGATGCAGTTAGAAGTTTGGAGGATATCATGTAACACAAAGTGGGACAGCAAATTAGTTTTTCCCAGAGAAGTGATTTGATTTGCCATTATGACTTTGAAATGATGAACAAGTATGTAATAAAAAGTCTAATGGATTTGAAAATGACAATTACACGTCACTATCATTGCTGCTTTTGAAAGTTGTTGCCCCACAACATGAAAATTACCAGCACTGCTGTTTATAAGAAAATATACTTTTAAAGTCTGTGTTTGCCATTTAGTAATCCACAGAGGTCCCTTATGCCTTTGAAACCTTTTTAAATAGCAAGGTGTGGTCAGTAGTGTTTACCAAGCTGGTGTTTTGTTTTTCTTTTCTTTACTCAGGCCATCAATTTGCTCCCAGCAAACACTCAGATCCGTGAGATCCGGGTTTTCCTGGAGAGCGTCCTGGAGGAGAAGGCTCAGATGAAGCGCTGCAACCAGGTGCTGAAAAGTCTGCTGCAAGCCGAATTCCTGAGGGTGAGTCCTGGAGAGCGGGTTCACATAATGACTTCTGAATTTTAATACTTGATATATGCTAGCAAGGAATTTAGGCCTCTGCCCTCTTCCTTAAAAGATTTTTTACTTTAGGCTGACATCTGAAAAAGAGTCCAGACATGTTCAACAACGCCTGAGCGAAGCAGAGGTGTGCATGTCTGAGAGTTTTTCGGTCCTCATGTTGAAGGATAGACAGCTGATGTTTTAGAGGGGTACAGTTTCACTTGGGAGAAAATATTTTAAATATGAAATTTATTAGCGCCGTTATGAGAAACAGATGTTTGTTTTCCTTCAATGGCTTATTAAGAATTATTAAGAAATAAAGAAGTTACCGGTACACCACCAGGCCAGTGACACAAACAGGAATGTTCAGTGAGCTTACTTCACCTGAAAGGAAGTAGCCACTGCTCAGAGGAAGCCCCCCCTTCTACCCCCACTAAAACTGAAAGTTAATATTTTGACCTGGTACAGTGCTCCTGCATTGCCCCCATCTTTAATTAGATTGTTTTCCTACTTTTTTTGTTCCCAGATCTCTCAGAATATTTAGAAATTAGTTAAAGAATTTTTTAAATAAATTGTAATATCAATAACACGGTGGACAGTCAAAGTTTGCAACAGTTAATGGCTTAAAAAGGACATTTTTCTAACTTCTCAAGTGTGTTTTCCAGTTTGATTTTTCTCGTTAACTCTTACGTCATTCTCCATTTCTTAGAGTAGTTATAATATTGCATTTCCTTTTATTGCTTTTATTGTGTTTGCTGTGCTTTATTAGAAAATCACCTTATGAAAGTAGGATTCATTTCAGTAGCAGTAGACTGGCCATGGGTTGCATGTCTGTAGTTAACTAGATGAGCCACGTTTGCGTAACGTTTATCTTCTGTTGGTGGCCAGTTTTTAAAAAGACACCGCAAAGTTAAATAAGGAAAAAAATCAATTTTTTAAAAAAATCGTTTCCTTTTAATCAGAGTCAAACTAAAACTATGATGTTGTCAGATCTCTGCAAATCCAAAATAATTACTTTTAGAATTACTGTTATTATAATCAACAGTAGTTTTGCTTGATTAGCAGACCCAAACAGCTTGTTTCCACATTAAACTTAACAAATTAATTTAAAACCATATCTGTGCGCTTTCTCTCAGTGGCAGTGAAACAATGCCTGCTACAAAAGATGAGCTTAAAGGGTCACAGCTGAGATCAGTTTGCAAGCTAATTAGCTTCACATTAAACAGCTGGCACACATATGTCCAGATGTCAATTTGATGCCATTAAATGCTGGCCTGGTTCAACCGTTCAATATTGCTGTTGTAATGGAAACTGTGGGCAGTGAGTGCAAATGCAATGCAACATATTTGTTTACTTTTCCTAATGTGTATATTTCTTTAAGACATTTGTCTCTTTGCGATACAAAAAAGTACTAGGATGATTGCGTGAGTAATTAAACTGATATCTCAAATGAACAGCATAAATCTGTGCTACATATATATTTTTTTAATATTTACATTTCATATGCTCGTCTGTCATCTCCAGAGCTATTTGAGAATTAATCATGAGGTCCACATCTGACGGGTTGAGCTGAAGTGGTCTCCGATCCAGAGTGTTAAATAAACAGGAGCTGTAGAGACACTGGGCAGAAATCGTCACTTCAAATCATGTCCACAATTTGATTTCTTGTGCGTTATTTCTTCAAAGCAGGAGAGTCCACACTCCTCCATCCGTCACGCTATATATTTGTGCTGAATGGTGAAATGGTGGACGACAGAGTGTTCGAGATGGAGGTTTTGTACCTTTATAATCGAGTGACTGTGCTGGAGAAAGACGATTTAATGTCCGTGTTCCTGTCATTTGATTTCAGGTGCAAGAGGAGCGGATTTTCCACCAGCAGGTTAAATGCGTTATTACAGAAGAGAAGATCTGCAGAGTCTGCAAGAAGAAAATAGGAAATAGGTAGGACTGTCCTGTTCAGATTTAGCATGCTGTTGTTTTATATTTACTTGGTTTTCAAATTTTATCTTTATTTCATTGATTTTGGGTTTTCTTCTCCATTCTTTTGCTGAAAATTTGAGTATATGACAAATATTTGAATCTTAAAACTGAAAAGTGGGATGATTTGTTTGCTCTATAGACACATTAACTCTCACTAATGTGGGGTTATGTATTCTTATATGCACGTTTATTAATTTAGTTGTATTTTCTTATGAGACAAGCTGCTGTTAATACCACATACACATAGTTTACTCCTTCAGCTTTCATTTAATGCTTGTTTATGTGCTTGTAACAATCAGTAGGAAAGCATTCACACATCTGTTTATTTTCTCTTTCAGTGCATTTGCCAGGTATCCCAATGGCGTGGTGGTGCATTACTTCTGCTGCAAAGACCGCAACATTTGCCCCGCTGAACAGTAACATCTCCACAGTAGAAATAATAAATTGCCCTCCTTTCTTCGACTCCTTGGACATCTGTGAACTAGAAATACACGTGGTAGTTGGAAGTACTTATAATGGGACGCTTTTGTCCAAAGCACGTCAGAGGATTTTGCTTGCAGATTCTTTTTAACCTGAGTTGACCTCCCGTTGTCATGCTAAAACCACAGAGCAGGACGGGAGCCGAAGTCGACTTTCTCTCTCTGTGCATGAAGTAGCAGTAGGAATGCCCAGGGTCATTCAACAGGCGGTGAGAGAGAGGGAGTGAGGTAGACGTTGACATTTGAAAAGCATGTGTCGCTGTAACGCTAGAAGGGATTCACGGCTCTACGGTACACATTCCCTCTGAGGAAAACGGACACTATTGACAACTGTAACAACAGACGTTGTGCATGCACTCACCAGGAGATGATTACAAGCCTGGTTTACACAGTCTCCCTTCCCTCCTGTTGCACTGCATCGGCCTCAAACACTGCTTCATATGCCATATAGACTCTGCAGGAGTACTGGTGAATGCCTTCTGCGACTCTGAAGATTGTCTCTCATGACTTGTCATTGCAAGTGATGGTACTTACTAAAACAGCTTTACTGCACATTTGTGGTTTTTGTGTTTTATTTGATCATTTGTTGCAGCTAACATATTTTCCTCGTTTGTTTTTTACAGTTTAAATATTATCGCTCTAAATTCACTCTCCACTGTTTTAATGTCTCGTTTGTCGTTGTTGTCTTCTTTGTCGTGGAAAATTTTTTTCTTATTTAAACTTTGCAATGCTTGAGGAGCACTCGTTCGGTTTCTCCCCTGGTTTGCTTCACCTATGAGCCACCGCATTGAAGCCACCTGCCTTATACGGTCTAGGCCTCCCTCGTGCCGCTGTGACCCATCAGGGCGTGATTGCAGTGCGTCCTGTGGGTTACAGGGCGCAGCCCCCATGGATCTTCCTGCTCAATCTGACTTGGATCTTTGGGAATTTGGGAACTAGGTCTATGCCATGTGCTTTTCCAAAGTTGTTTTTTTTCCTGAAGAGGGAAACTGTTTCTGTCAGGGTGTGCCGTTGCCATGGAAGATGATCAATAACATGTGATGTGTAGCTTTGATGTTGTGGTTTATTTAGTTGGTTCAGTGACATAAATGTCTCTCCAACTATGTTAATAATATTTTTTTTCTAAAGAAACTTTACAAAACAGTGTTTGTTTGGTTTTTTTTTTCCTTTGTCATACATGAAATGTAATATATTTGGGTTATTAAAGGCTTTCTTTGCTGCTTTGAAGACTAATGGAATAACTGATGTAAATATTATTGATTTATGCCCTTTGCTGTGACCATGAGTCTCAGCTTAGCCACTGTAACTTTTTCTTTTACGTATAAGGCTGTTGCCTGGTTTGCTCTGAGACAGATTAAAAGTGTTGTAACTTTGTCCTGTTTGTTCATGTTAACTCGGATCTTTGCTTTTTCATTGCAATAGTATGTTCAAATGACAAATTACTGTTCACCTGGGAGGTATTTAACGAAAGCAATGCTCCCCCAGGTTATTATGAATAAAGCAATGAATGTATGTTTTGTTTTGGGATTTTTTTTTAATTTTTTTTTTTTCTTGGTCAGTGTTGTCAGTGACGCTGTTGTTTGGGTATCTGGATGACTGGAAGAAAAAAAAATAGATCTTTCTTGTAATTTGTAGCATTTTCTACATCCCTTCTTCCTTGAAATATCTCCTCTTCTTCTGCTTTTAGAGGTTTGCACACATTCTCTGCTAAGACTGTTTCACATTTTTGTTTTTTAAGTATTGTTTTGTGGAAATTATTGTTACCACTGAGTGTATACTGTATAAAGACTAAGAGGGTAGATGACATATTTCTCATTGAGTTATTTGTTTCTGAAGAGCAACCCAGCAGGTCGGTGCAGTCTGTCTGTTTGGCTATAATCGGTAATAAACATGCATTTCCACTCATGTTTGTGCCTGTGTGACAGCAACGCTCAACACCTACACTGCACATATTCATTATGCAGGTGATGAATCTTTTTAGTGCTTGGATTTAGTAGGAAGCCAAAACAGTATTGTCACTGTGGAAAATGTCATCAGACTCTTAAGTATAAATTATGTGTAGATGTGTGGGCTACAGCTACCAATAACTTACCAGCAAAAATGGGTTTATGATTGAATTTTTTTTTACTTTTTATGTTCAACATCTACATTTTTACTCTGCATATTCAGAATTCTTGTGGCCAACACCATTGCTGAATAAATTGATTTGCCAGGCAGATTATTAGCGACAGCTGTTCAAATGTTTGTTTTTAAACGCAAATCAGTCAGCAGTCAGGCAGCAACTCAGTGCATTTAGACATGCATTGCTGATAAGGATAACCTGCTGAAATTCAAACTTTAATTGGCGGTTACTGTCAGACAAGCTGGTTTAAATATTTTAGAAACTTCCTGTCTAATGGGATTTTTCCACACAGTCACTTTTAGGGTTCACAGAGAAGGGTCTGAAAAATATTCAGTGAATTGCAGTTTTCTGAGTGAAAATCAGAGGTCAGGGGAGACTGCTTTGAGATTAAAGGAAGGCAACAGTAACTCAAATATCCACTTGTTACAACCAAGGCGTGCAAAAGAGCATCTCTGAATCTACAATGTGAATAAACCAGATTGGCTACGGCACCAGAAGACCATACCAGGTCCTACACTTGTCACCTATGAACAGGAAATTGAAGCTGCCATCCTCATGGATTCACCAAAACGGACAATACAGGGTTGAATAAACTACTTGTCAGTTTCTGCTGAAGTATTCAGATGGTTGTCAGAATCTGGCATAAACAACATGACTGAACAACAAAACCGTTCAGGCTGCTGGTTTTGGAATAGCGTGTATGCTGTATGTTTTTGGCACACTTGGGGCTTCTTAGTGCCAACTAAGCATTGTCCGTCTATGTGGCCACAGTGTAGGCTGACGGCTGCTTCCAGCAGGATAACGCACCATGTCACACAGTTCAAATCATCTCAAACTGGTTTCTTGAACATGACAATGAGTACACAGTATACAAATTGCCTCCACAGTCACCACATCTCAATCCAAGAGAGCAGCTTCAGGAAATAATGATGTTCTGGAGCAACTGTGTGTTATTTTTTTTAAGCAAAATTCAGATTTTTCTTAAAATATTTGACTATTCAATTTGTTAACTGAGTAGCAGTTTTAATTGTTCACCTTTACTTTTTTTTATTCTGACATTTCCATTAGTTATAAACCAATTTAAGAAAAATCTTCTGTCAGAAATATAGATATACAGGTAACATGCAGACTGGATAATGAGCTCATCAGTTGTTAGTTGTTGTTGTTTAATTTACAGCACTTCCTCTTCCCGCTTTCACAAATAAAGAAAAGTAGCTCCTCTCCCTATCTGTTTGCGAACAGTCAGCCATCCACATCTCATCTGGAAGTCCTTTCCCAGATAAGCCCATTATCCTCAGAGCCGGGGCACCGGAGAATACTCACACTGTAACTTGTCCTGCTAATGGACTTCCTAAACTGAGCCAAGCCAGCTGGAGTAACAGAATCACAACAGCCCGACTGCTCAGCAACGCCGTAAGTCTCACACACTAACAGTGAAGTCTGCCAACTGCTTTCTACATCGGGCCCTTGGATGGATCCTGATGACTTCCTCGTCTGGGCAGGGAGACAGGATCCAGCTTGAGAACAGGGCCCAAACCAGCAGAATATGTTTGGCTGATAGAAGCATCACTGGAGCATATGGAGAGCTCCGACATCATAGTACGCAGGTCCCCAGCGACTTTGAAAACAGCAGTGTCTGTGAGGCTGAGAGAAGCACTGAATAATTCAGTAATCTCCAAAATGTAGCTCTGTCTTTTTTTAAAAGTGTGTCTTCTGCATCCAGCAGCACCGTATTGTCCCGTTGGCCCCTAATAATCTACTGTAAAAATGAAGAGCGCTTATAACACCAGCGCTGGGATGGTGTCATGTCTTGGAATGCTGCAGCAGCGTGGGAATGGAAAAGATGTTCCAGTTGGAAGCTGTGTGCCCAGTTTAAACCAGTCCACATCTGCTTTACTTTCTTCGCAGCTGGCACAGAGAAAATACCTTCTTGGTTTTTTTGGAAGACTTGAATGTGTAGATATGACGAGTGATTTTAGGACCGTGGTGCACAGGCTTGTCTCAGATTTAAATATGTCAGTAACTTAATTGCTATTAAGTTTTGTACAGGCATTTTTATCCCCCCCATGGATAAACCCAACATGTTTTGACGCTGGCTTTCGTGTTTTAACTACCATTTGGTAGAGACATTTCTTTTTCAGACAAGACCTTTTAAAACCAGGTTATTAAAAGGTTTTGTGATTCCCAGCTTTAAAAAGTTTAAGCTTGTAATAAAATACCATATCGGCTGTTGGATTAATTAACATTTTCAGCCTCTGTCATCTACCATGGCTACTTCTTCGGTGAATCCCAAATGCACCCACCCTGCATACAAAATACTGACACTTACATTTTGGTGGTTGTAGAAGTGCTCTGCTGGCTCAAAGCACCATGGACTGGCTGCTAAACTACAGCAGGAGTTGAGTGGTGTACGATATGATTGTTAGCTTTATTGTGTTTCAAATATGTGTTTAGTTGGGGTGTAGCTCACATAACCTTTAAGTAATACAGTCTAACAACGTGTGCACATCAGGTCAGTGTACTTTCCTGCTCACAAGTCTCCGTATCCTGGAGCTCCACCCGTCTGATGTGACTTGCATTAAAGTAACACAAATGATGCTTTGTTCCATCAGACGTCACTGCTTGGAAAGTAGCTGCATCTGCTCTCATCGAATGGCTGATTAAGAAAACTGTTGTAAGGATAGTTGGTACGGTAGCAGAGGGACTCCATCATAAGGAAAGAAACTCTGAGCTGGGTGCTTTAGGGTTTTGGGTTTGATTTTCTGGGATATATACAGTCTATCTTGAGGTCAGGCATCTGTAGGCTTTAAGTCAGACTGCTGGGTTTCCTCAAACTCGAAAATCAAAGGTTTACTCTTCATCACTGAACTAAACTGATTTTAATTATCTTTTCCCATACTGGATTCTTATTATTACTCAACATTAATTTAAATGTTGAGTAAATGCAACACTGTCCACTGAAGCTCTCCATGTAGCTATCCTGCTGGACCTAAGACTGAAAAGAGAGAGCATGTTTCTCCCATACTGGCTTCTCTTCATTGGCTCCAGGTTAAATCCAGAATCAGTGTTAAAAGTCTTTCTCCTTACAAATAAGGTCTTGAATAATCAGGCATCATCTTATCTTGAAGACGTCATTTCACCCCAGTAGAGCACTTTGCTCTCAGACTGCTACCTTACTTGTGGTTAACAGAATAGTTAAAAGTAGAATGGTACCTCTTCTGCTGGAGGCTTCTTCCTGTTAAATGGGAGGTTTACCTTCCCACTTTTTCCAAGTGCTTGCTCATAGAGGGTCATTTGATTGTTGGGATTTTCTCTGTATTATTTCAGGGTCATTACCTTACAGTATAAAGCACAGTGAGGTGACTGCTGTTGTGATTTGGTGCTATAGAAATTAAACTGAATGTGGGGATAGGTTAATTGGATAATCAAAATTGTCACTAGGTGTGAATGTGCGAATGAAAGTGAGCGTGAATGGTTGTCTGTCCCTGTGTGTTGGCCCTGCGACAGACTGGCGACCTGTCCAGGGTGTACCCCGCCTCTTGCCCTATGACAGCTGGGATAGGCTCCAGCGCCCCCTGCGACCCTGAAAAGGATAAGCGGAAGCGAATGGATGGATGGATGGAAATGAACTGAAAACCGAAGAGTTAAACAAAACTGGAGCACCTGAAAGGCCTTGAGAGAAGAGCCGTTTGGAAGATGAAGCTCTTTATAGCAGATGGACTTTTAATTAACTGCTCAGACTTGAGACTTGAAATTCATTGTTCTTCTTTTTAACTTTCAGTCGAGAACAAGCTTTCAATCTCAAACTTGGGGCTGTGCAATCAGCTTAGCACAAAGACTAAAGAGTGGAAAACAGCTAGCCCAGCTGTGCTATATTTTTGAGCAGTTTTTCTAAATATTAACCAGCCAAACGCAAAATCTTATTATCAGTGAGCTTTAGAGGAACTATAAGGTGGATTCTGCAAGCTAAAAGCTCCTTTCAGCTGCTCGCTTATTCACAAAGGGTCAGCACACCACCCTTCCTGACATAATTCATAATAGTGTCTTCTCCATATCTCAAATCGGGGAACTTTTAATATCAGACAAATGTGTAAACCAAGGTGTGATTTGTTAAACGATTAACCTTACCTTTGTCCTTGAATAGAGCTGGGCTTGTTCTTTCTCTAACCGTTGCAGACTTTATGGCAAACTACACTTCACACGCATGGCTCGAGCTTTATATACAAGAGAAGGGAAACTGTGACTTTCTCCTTTCTCAGCAATAAAACAAATTAGTTCATTTCTCAGCTGAGTCTTGCTGTAAAACTACTGTCACTGAGACATGTATAATCCTGGAACCATTACCTTGTAAAGCCAGAAATTTTTGTCATTTAATTATTAGGTGTGCGCTCAGAGGTCTCGGAAGTATCTATGGATGTTTGAAGACTTTGCTGAATGCACAGTTAAGTCTGCAATCTTTCAGTTTTAGATACTCCTCTAAAGCCTAAAAGGAGTGCTTCTTATACTACCCTTCTATTTTTTTTTAAAAAATTGCTTAACATTTCCATGCTTGTAAGGGTGCTGGAGCTATCCCAGCTGTCATAGGGTGAGAGGTAAGGTGCACCCTAGACAGTTTGCCAGTTACTTTACGCTCACTATAGACAATTTAGAGTCACAGAGTAACCTAACATATATGTCTTTGGACTTGGAGAGGAAACAGAGAACCGAGAGTCGACAATATCCACACAAGAAGCTCCACCAGGCCATCAGGAGCAAACCAGTCACCCTCTTGGTCTGAGGTGAAAGTGCTAAACAAGACCTGCCACCCTGAGTTAGGCTTAAAAGATGCATTTTACGTGGCCTGGTGTAAAAATACTCCAGTTATACAGAGCAGACTCGGTAAAGTCCCCTCTGGCCTTCAGTGAAGCACCAGAAGCTGAAACCCTGCTCCATATGCATCAGGACAGATGCTCGCATAAATTCCTGCTTTGTCTTTGTGTTCTGACACTTTGTATTTGCATAATATATACACAAGCACAGACACACACATCACGCAAGATTAAACTTGTATTTCTTAGAGCTCGATGATCACCGGATACAGCCGAGAGGCAGTCGAGTGGGCTGAGTTTCCACTATTATTATAGAGGAATTCCATAGAGGCTTGTTTTTTGGTTTTTTTTTTTTTTTGGAGGGGGGGGGGGGGGGGGTGTCTGGCAAAGTGTGTTGAAATGCCGACAGTGTTTCTCACCGGAACTAAAAGTGCTGGTGACAGTCTGTAGCTGTGTTTGCAATAAACACACATACAGAACACACTGCAAAGTGTGATGCAAAATATGTTTTGTGTGACAACCATCATGCAATACTCTGTTAAACCTCCTCAAGGACAAAGAGGTCAGAGGTCATAATCGGTATGGAAACCTTCCAGCTAGTAGAGATTTTAGGAAACAGCAGAGTCCTTGCAGGCTTGATTGTGTTGTGGGAATGTGGAGCTTTGTCTTTCCAGACATCTCAGGAGAGACAATATTGACTTTAGCAGTAGGTTTGCTCTGCTGTCAGCCCCCCATGCAACCAGGGTTCCCTGTCTGCACCTTTAAAAGGCCTGTTAAGAGCTTGATTGCCAGGCCCCATGTAAGAAGAAAATTCCATGAGACGTTAGAGTGTGCGGTGTTCCCAGCTAAGCTGGCAGTACCAACACCTCACCATGGCTGCTGTGTGTGTTTATCTTCTTTTATCCTCTCCTTGTCTCAATGTGTAGAGACTTTTCCCTCCCTGCTTTGGGGTGTCACTGTCTTTCCCAAAGATAACTGTGACAGCAGAGCCGCGAGAGGCGCAGCCCTGTCTGTACGAATGAAGACAAATATCTCCCAGCCTTGAGCCAGATGTGGCTCTGACCCCTGTGACCTTCCCTTTCTATATACTCAGCCTGGATGCAGGGCAGAGCTCGCTGCCTGATGGGTCTCTCAGTGAAGGGATGGAAGAGAGGGAATAAATAATGAAAAAGACACTCGGAAGAAAATAAGGGGCCTATGATGGCTACTGGTTGAGACTGCTGCCAGTCTCTTACTGTATGCTGTAACTGGCTTCGTAGTGTAGCGGTTGGCATGTTTACAACCAAAAGATCCCCGGGGTGATCCTGGGAGAGACACAAATCCCTTCGGGGTTGCATCAGGAAGGGCATCCGGCGTGAAAACCAGACATGCGGAGCTGCCCACTGTGGTGACCCCTTGTGAATAAGGGAGCAGCCAAAAGTAGCTTTATGGGATTACTCAGTGACCTGCTGTTATTTTGTTATGATACGTCAACTTTAATTTGACCTTGCATGCTTTCTCTTCAATAACAACCAGGTTTGGGTTGCCAGGTTGCAAATCCTTTGTTTAGCATTTATCCTTTCATGATTGTGCATTTGTATATGATGATCTGTTGATAAATACTTAATAATTTGATTCAGCCTCACAGGAAAAAAGTTCTGGGTTTGATTCCACCTCCCGACTGAGGCCTTTCTGTTTGGTGTTTGCAAGCTTTCCCTGTGGCTGCCCTGGTATTCTGGCATCCACCCACGGTCCAAAGATACCTTATGTTAATTAGTGCAACCAACTGTCTGTGTTCCTCGTGGAATGACCATACACCATAGTGGTAAAGGGAGTTCTTTTTTTTTTTTTTTTTTTTTTACAAGCTCTCACCCACGCTTATAACTGATGCAAAAAGCATGTAATTAGCTTTTTAGAAATTTAAAGCCACAGGAGTTATAAACTCATTAGAAAGTGGTTCTATTAAACACCAGAAATAACAGAGAAAAGTAAGCCTGTTGGCATTTCTGAGCGTGCTTCATCACAAAATAATTGCTTGAATGCATCAGCAATTAAAAACATAACAGTGCACAGCTGCAGACGGGTTTGTGTTCCAGTTATTGATTTCATTTTGCTCCTCGTTGCCTTCCCTCCACCGTTGCTGGATCACATTTCTTTATCTTCTTCTGTCAAGGAAAACTCGGCATTCCTGATTCCCAATGTTGTAGCGGTGGGCCTAGCTTTGTGAGGACGTCGCACACATAGCATTTTCTGTTAGGTGGGGCTGGATGAGCTCATATTGTGGGCTGTTTTTTCTGTTTCTTGTAGCAGAGAGGGAATAAGATGAGAAATTTCAGCCTCCACAGCTCTGTTATGCCTCTGGGGTGTTATAGCGCTGCTCTGATTTCTTCTCTGGTGTCTGAGGCCGTTTAAAGGTTGTTACGGATTTTGGAGAGGGGTCCTCTCAGGCTAATGTATTCTGACTTTTTCGTACGCCTCTGATTTATTCGCACACAGAATATGTCATAGTTGCAAAGGTCATCTGTGCAAACCAAGAGTTAAATATTCATGCTGCTACAAAGTCTTCCTTTGTCTTCGTGATCGGTTTAGCTGCATTGCTTAATTTACTCGGCGAGAGCTGGAGGCTCCAAATTTAGAAGCGTTATTTAAAATGCATAGGTAGACTAATGAGCCTACCTGTGCAATGAGGAAAAATGTTGCAGCAGGTTTTATTTAGATTCAGCATGAAGCAGATGTTGTACTGAAGAAATTAAAAGGGTCAATATATTTAAGTGAATGAATTTTTTCTCATTATGTGTAGCTGGTTCGGTTCTGGTTTTATTTGGCCAGCATTTCATTTCAGTTTTGATTCATATCTCTGTGCATAAGAAACTAATCCAATTACATTTGCAAATTAAGAAATAAGAGAACCACTGTTGCTGGAATAGAAGAAGGTGACGTTTTTTTTTCATGCTTTGCACACCACAGATTAAACTACACTGACCTCCATTATAAATTGCAGGGACAAAACCTAATTATCTGCATGGTTGGACACCATGCTTGATCAATAAGTTGCCATTTGTCATGAGTGTTGGACCCATAAGAGACAGTGCAATCACACATACACAGCTAAATAGAGATATGTTTAAGATTGGACTCAAAACTTTCCTTTTTGATAAAGCTTAAACCAGGATTAAGTGACCCTGAACAATCAGTTAATTATGATGTCATAGGTTCAGGCTGCTGCAGGATGTCATATGACACACTGAGCACTTTTCAGTCGCTGTGTTTATATAGCAGCATGCCTCCTGTTAAAAGAGATTTTTTTCCTTCCCGTCGTCGCAAAGTGTTGGCTCACAGAGGATTGTTTAAGTGCAGGGATTTTCCTCAAATACAGTAGGGTCTTTATAGTATAAATCACTTTCAGGCGACTGTTGTTGGGAATTGGCCCTGTATAAATAAACCTGGATTGGACTGAAGTGATGCAAAGTGACGTGGAGACGGAGATGTGGAAAAAAGACAAAAACACAACTGCGGCTTCTCCTACAGCTCTTCCATCTTTGTTCTAAGCAATGCCCACCAGATGGTCATTTGCATGTGCTTCTCATCTGCTGAAAAATAGCAAGTAAAGGGGACCAGATGAAAACCCACTGCTTAACTATTGCTCAACCCCACTTTGTTATAATAAGAGTTTTGTTTTATCCTGAAAATGTCTGAATGGGAGATTTTAAAAGAGCACTGATTGGCCAAAGTCTCCTGTCATAAAAGCCTGAAAGCCCACTGAGGTAAAGCAGCCCAGTTCTCTCTCAGACTGCTGAATTATAATAAGCTGAAAGGTTATTATTGATTTTCCTCTTAAAACCCAACTTACCCCAGCTTTAAAAATCGGTTTATTGATTGGTAGATGAATTAAATAATGCAAATGAATTGCTCATTTGTAGGTTTTTATAAAACGAAACTTGCTGTTTTTCTTCGTTTTATAATACTATAAACAGAATAAGAAAAAGACATCCAAACATTTCTGTGAATGTGATGAGCATTTTCCCCCTATTAATTATTTTTGTATTGTAATAAAGACTCATAAACACATTTAGTTACAGCCCAACATTTCCTATTTCACCTCTGATTTTCTTCTTCAGGATGCTGAACCTCCAAAAATGCCTCGTGTTATTTAAACGAATCAACTTTAAAGGCTAAAAGTAAAATATTTGCCTCTAAAAACTACCTTCGGAAACTCGAAGCACAAAGACACAGCTCCTCAAATCTGTTCCAAATGCCGTTCTAAAGCATTGGGTGGAGGTCGACTTAGCTTCCCTACACCCTTAATGCTTTGGCTATTATACAAACAAGGGGAGCTGCTTTTGGGTTTAAAGGGAAAGAGGTGATGTTCATGTAGGTAAAACCAACCAGCGTTGCTTCAGTGACGCGCAAAGGGAGTAAAAACTAAAAGATCACCGCGAATTAAAGCTTGAAAGAGCCAGAAGTGAAGATCTCTCATCTGAGTCTTTCCTTTGTTTCCCCCAATGATCTGCACCCAAGCTTGCGTGTCAGCTGCTCGTCGTAGATTGGACGCGCTCTCCTCATCACAGCCAGCGGATGGATAACGCGTGAGCGTGCGTGAGCGCGCGAGTGTTTGAGAGTGGGGAGATGATATGACTCGGCGCTAGGACCGTGGCTCTGTCAGTGCGCAAATCCCAGCAGAGAGGCATCGCTCCGGTAGAAGCGGCTGTACGCGCAGAGACAGAGAGGCTGTCTGTCTGCGCTGCGGTTCGACCCATCACCGGCGTGGGAGGCTGTACCTTCCACGGCGCACGGACCTGAACCTGCCAGGCTGCGGAGCCCTCCGTATGGGCTCACCATGCGAAGGATACGGGCCAACGCCATCGCGATTCTGACCGTTGCATGGATCTTAGGGACGTTTTATTACCTGTGGCAGGACAACAAGCCCCAGTCGTCGCCGTCGTCCTCGGCTTCGCAGACTCGCGGCAGGGGCCACGGGCAGAAGGTGATCCCCGGTCGACTGGAGATTCACCGGGATGACAGGACCATCCCGCTGATAGTGAGTGAGCACGGCTGTGAGGGATAAAGAGGAAAGGGGGGATGAGAGCGGCTCTGTTGCTGGAGGCGCCGAGCTGCAGGAGAGTGTGTGCTGCATGTTGATGTGCATGTGTGTGCGCGAACCCAGGGATGATGAGGATGGAGGTGGAGGTGGTGCTGCACAGCTGTAAGTGTCACAGTTTGACTGGACGTGTAGGCTGCAGGCTTGAGCGCCGACTTCAACCTCGTCAGGTGCACGCAACCTGCAGAGCAATCTACAGCCTGCCGTGCAGCCCTATTTTGTTGCGTTTCCCCGCCTTTCTGAGCTGCACACCCGACGCCAGGGAACCTCAAGTACCCGTAAGAGGCTTTCCGTAAGTCTCGTGCGTCGTGCGCAAACGCCTAGTAAACCACATTATGCTGCGACCTTTCCCGGATTGCAAATGTGAGGTGAAAAACACGGACTCCCAGGTCGGGCATTCTGTCATTAAAGGGCCTGTTTCAGTCAGGTCATGTCTGTATTCGCCTGTTGTTGCCTGAGGGAAGGAGGAAAAATACCGAGACTGTAGGTGTGGTGGTCGTCAGGCTTGACTTTTAGTAGCCACCAGGTTGCAACACAGCCTACAGACACGATCTGAACAGTATAGAGCTGGAACTGGCTACATGCCAGCTCAGATTAGAATATCCAGTCTAGTCGGGCTGCAGGCTTTCTATTGCATTTAGTGTGAAGAGATACAAGACCTGTAGCTTGTGCTTTTAGTGCAGTGCAGAAAAATAATCTGGTATCCTGGGAATAACTGACAGGTCATTGACTCAATATAAATGACTAAAAGCTCCTTTTAATCTTGTCAGAAGGTGGAAAGGTTTTTGCTTAAACAATAAGAGATTATGTGTAAAATTTAAAGTAAAAGTGAATCTTAATAGAATATTTTTAGGGCAAAGGCATAACCAAGCACTTTCCCTCAGATATCTATGCCACTACCACCCAGTAAGCAAATATAAAAATCACTTAAGTGTGTGTATCCAGTTCAGTTTTAAGGAGACAGGGACTGATGTGGAAATACTGCACACTCGAGCCTCTTTCACAATTTACTAGACCAATAAAATTGCCTCAGATGTGGCTGGGGTTGTGTGCCAACATGTCAAAGCGTTTCACTCCAGCAGCAGCCAAATTGTTAAAGCGTTGTTCGCAGGATTTATTAATTCAGGGGCAAATACCAAGCAGTGGGGTTGTTGTGGCATCTATGCAGGCAGGCCCTCTGGAGCAGAAGAGAGGAAGCTGTGGTTTGCATTAGTGTGTGAGCACTGGCCAAGAGTATGGCGATGATCGGAGGATGCACACAAACAAATATGGAATCAGTTTAAAAAACCCTCAGTGTGACTGCAGTCAGAGGAGAGCGAGGTGTATCATGTCCCCGTCACAGTTTACAAGCTGATGCCATAAACTGCAAACTGCTGCTGAACCATAAACAGACCTCACTTCTAATCAGATTGTTCTTTGGTCTGTATGCTTTAGTTTTGAAAGTGAAGCCTTTACTGTTTGTAATCTTTGATTTGCTCAGCGGGGTCGTTCACCTTTATCACCAAACTGAGATTTTCTAGTTGTAGTTTGTCCTGGTAATCTGACCTGAAGCTCACAGGCTGCCAGCTCGGCACAGCAGGGTCCCACGGTTCAACAAGAGCAGGCTGGTACAGAGGAAGGCTTTCTTTCTTTCTTTCTTTCTTTCTTACAGACTTTCCAATTGTTTATTTTTTCCCTTCCTTTCTTTTCACTTTGTCTTTCCCTTTATTGCCCAATCTCTCCTCTCATTCTTTATTCTTTCCTTATTTCCTTTGTATCTTTATTTTATCTTCTTCATAAGTTATCTATTTTTTTCCACCATCTATCTATTTCTTTTTCATGTATTCCCTCCTTAACAATTTCTTTCTTTCCATCCTTCTTTCTTGTCATTCTCTCCTCCTTCCGTCCTCTTAGGCCTCTCTTTTTTGTCACTTATGTTCATTAAATGCTTTTGAATCACTAATACATCATCTTTGAAAGCTGTCGGCACTGTCTCCACTTTTTTCCTCCATATTTCTCCCACTGAGCCTCCAGTTTCCCAGAATTGCTTTTGTTTTGCTACAGTAACCAAGTGCACGAGCATTTTTCATCGTCTAATTTGATTTTAGAGTTCACACTAACTGACAGCCTCGCCGACCTGCACAGCTCCCCTCATATCATGTCATCGCAGAGCCACATCAGCCAATTACTTTGTCATTTTTCTTGCAACACGTGTCCCCCCTACTAATTTTTTTTTTTTTTGGTTACTAACATTATTAATGTATGATTTGATAATAAGAAGTTGTCAGTACCTGGAACCGGCTCAGACTGCTGGTCTGGGTGCCCAGACTTTTTTTTTTTTTGTCAAACATTATTTCTGACATACACTTCATGAGAGAACTGTGCTGTTAACAATCTCGTCTGAGCTAGGATTAACTACATATTCCATTACAGTGATGCATACATAACTTGAAGACTTTGTGAGAGTACAAAGCTCAACTAATGCTTTGTAGTTTGGCAACTTCCACTACACAAACACAAAAGCTTTTAAAACCCGGATAAACATTGCAAAAATAAGCAGCATTCCAAGAAAATGTTTTTTTTTCTTATTTATCAAGAGTTTTAACTCCAAAACCCATCTAATCTGCAAAGTGTGCGTGGTTTGTTTAAATTCGATTGCCTGTAGTATAAACCCTGTTCGATCCTGGTATGTCCTAAAGAAATGCAGAGCATATTTCTTTCCTGACTGACTTAACCCAAATAAGATGAAATGACTAAAGCAGAAACAGCTCTATAATTATTCCAAACTCATGTGTTCTTATAGAATCCTCGATAAGCCGACACCTACACTGGGATATAATTTCTAAATTTACCCACCCATCTTTCTCTGAAAAGAAAATTTGCATATCAATACACATTAGCTATATGGATGAAAGTGTTGGGCCACACCTCTTAGTCTTTGAACTCAGGTGTGTTCAGTCCCATTGCCACAGGCGTATAAATTTAAGCACGTAGCCTTTACAAACATTTGTGAAAGACTGGCTCGTTCTAAAGAGCTGACTGAGTCTGAGTGTGGTGCTGTCATACAAAACCACTGTTATAATAAGTCGGACTGTGAAATTTCTTTCTCCTAGATATTCCAAGATCAACTGTAAGTGGTATTATTACTAAAGGAGGCAGACCATGTAAAGTTGCAGAGCAGGGTCTAGGCCTAATATGTAGGTGGCTCATTGCTGTTGTTCACAGAGTGTTTATGGACGTATCTGTCTTGCTCGACCTGAAACTACCTTCCCCTGGCATTGTGTCTTTTCATTTTAAATGAATCCCTGTTAGATGTCAGTCTCCAAACGTATACCAAATGTGCAAGTCTGCTTTTTTAAATGACCAAAAATACTCTTTAGAGAAAAGAACCAGTTTTGCTGATGATGAAAACTAGCTTGACAGTAATAATAATAATTTCATTTACGTAGCACTTTTAAAAATACACAAAGTGCTTCACACATGGGGTGAAATAAAATATATTCAAATTAGTACACACACCTACATAGATGTTCTGTGGACTCATCTGTTACCACAGCCACAGCAGGGCTGCGTCTCCGGGCAGTCAGGCAGATTGCACTTGTATGTGACTTGTTGAGTCTTTTAACTCAGCCTGAAAGAGCGGACATGTGTTCATCTTCCAGACTAAGCCCATGTTTAATTCAGTGGACCGAGCCTCAAAGCGCCTTCTGTTATTTATATCTTAATATCCTCTCTGTACCATTTTTTGTAGCTTTTAATATTTAGTCATGATGATATTTACAGATAACCAAGGGATTTTGGAAAGAAATCAGAACAACGCGAAGATAAAAAACAGTCAAAATATCACGTTATGGTAGAAGAACTTAACATAATAATGAATTTCACATGCAACATATACTTATTAAGCTATCCCACTTGTTTTGCAGATTTTCTAGTCCATGGCCTGACTCTGTTATCTCAGGCTTGGCTCCAGCCTGAAAAGATAAATTAATAGCAGTGATAAATATAGGCCCGTAGCCCCGATTGTGTCCCCTCCGAGATGATTTAGAGACTGCTAATGGACAGTTTGTTTACATTCACAAATGATAACAGTTTGGGCCTTAGTACCTTAGCTCTAAAAAGCCAGAACTGTTCTTGTTTAAAATGATTGTAAATTTACCAGAATCTGCTGAATGAGCATAATTCAAAACAAATCAAGTGTGTGATCATGTATGAGTTGTATAGTTTTAATGTTTTATTTGGGAACAGAATGGTGTGTATGTGTAAGTTTGGTGATGGAGTTTTTATTATGAATGAACGATGAATTTTTATGAATTATTATGTCTATTTTTTTATGCTTAAGGACAACAGATGGAAATTAGCCCTTGGCTATAATCTGGTATGTTTACATTCATGTAATTTTTTTTTTTTACATTTATGTTCATTAACATGCACTATCCTAAATAAATAAATAAATAAATAAATAAATAAATTATCACACCTCTATATTTTCATCTAAATGAATCTGGTATACTTAATCAACCTTGATTAAATTATATGAAAAACACATCTAATTTCAGTTTAAATGTCATTCAGTTGGGTATTTTATTGGATTTATGTTTGGTTTTTGTCATCCTGGAAAAATTGATTTCAATTTGCTCAACATCAATCAAATACGTAAAAATAAATAATAGCTAAATAAATTCTCATGTATTTCTCTGTGTAACAAGCATCAGGTTACAGGGCTAGAAAATGTTACAATAACAGCCAAAGAAATTTAAATTTAAATTTTTCTGTAATTGGCTGCAGTTAATCTGGTTTGCCAATCGATCGAGCCAAACAGATTAGATTTGTTGAAGCTGTTACTGTTTCAAAGCTAAAGCTGCCGGGCTTTGTTTGGTGTTTTCCTCAAATACTCCTGCCATCTGTAAATGGCTTCTGAAATTAGGATTAGGATTAATCCTGTTTTGCATACAGACGAGTAATTTTATTAGAAATCTATCTACATCTAATTAGCAAGTAGATGTAAAAAAGATAGAAAATTATATGTCCTTATCAGTGAAATGTATTTACATAGAGTGAGTTCAAACAGCTTGGTTATCACTTTAATGATCAATTGATTGAAGTGGATTTCATTAAATTTTGTACTCAGTTCATGATTACAGCTTTCAATTTGGTATATACAAGAGAATGAGACTTAGTATTTTACGTATTTTTGATTTTTGTTTTTCTTTTGTAGAAAAAACATCATAACTCAGCAATTCTCTGAAAGATAAAAAAATGACTATCATATAAAATATAATGAGTAAACTTATAGACTAGAATTTAGACCTATTTTATATATTATGTAAGCTGTAATGTCTAAACGTTGCAAATTCAGGCAGCATTTTGCTGTTATTTCAATAACATAAACCCGTATTTTGTGCTGATCTATCAGAAATATGCTGTCACCACTGTATGCACTTGTCAAAATAAATTAGTGTAGTTTTTAAAGAAATTCCAAGAAGTCTAAAGAGCTCAAGTTCATGAGCTAATGTATGTACTAGCTGCTAGCTGGCCCAATTTAATCCCACATGCACAGATTCCTCCACCAGGCATTAAGTGACATTAGCATTGATTCTGAATAATGTCAGCGTGATTATTTTCACCTGCTGGATGCAATTTGTTTAGTTTGTTTCATGTTGCTGATGTAATAAGGCTGCTGCTCCTCGAATTCCCACCATTAACCACCAAATAAAAACCAAAACAATGAGCTAAAAGGCGGTAAACTGAACAGTCAGATTTTGAGCTTTATCATCACCTGGTCCACTGTTGAAAAATATACATTACAGCCTTAAAACTAGAGGTCTCGCTGCTATAGTAAGTGTGCCCTTCAGCTGGCTTTCTCTCTAGCTGTGCAGCGCAGATATATTTGAGCATGAATCCTTGAGGCTTGCGGGGTCATACTGCTCCTCTGGGGTGACTGAAAATGAGGTCAGTCTTACCTGAACCTCTTCAGGAGCTTTCTCTAAATCCCCCTGCTTACACCGACCTTTAATAAAGCGGCGCAGTACAAAACCGCTGCCTTTCTGTCTCTGTCCATTTTGTCGTTGCATCTCTAATGAGGGCTGCTCTCAGCTCCCTTTATGTATTCATCAGCTATTTTAACCTCCCACTCACCCAGGCTGCCAGAGAGTGTTAAAGCTCCTTGCGGGGAAAAACCATTAATTACTGAGGATTTATAGACTATGTATTCCGATTTGATGAGTGCCCATCCCGTTTTGCCCTGTTAGCACTGACACGATGACCTGAATAAGAAAATAGCATTTACATTTTAATCACTTGGCTCGTACTTTTCTTCACATTGGATTAAAAGTTAAAGCAATTTATTTATTTTTTAAATTATGGCAGGAAATATACCAGAGATTGCCAAGAGGGTTTTTGGGGGGATGTCCCTGAACAGATATTACAAAGTCACATTTAAAAAAAACAAGATTGTGAGATGTTTAGTTAGCAGAGTGTAAGGGCTTACAAATATCAGATGAGCTGTTTTTAATCTTCAGAGATGTCAGAGTTGTTTTTTCTCTTATCTTGAGGAGGATACTGGATCCCAAATTATTCCCAAAGGCAGATTGGTGTCTTGTAGAGTTTGTTAAGACAGACAGTTCCCTTTGTGTGTCACTTTCACAGGAATTATAGGTGCTGATTGTTGATAAAAGGCACTGAGCGAGTGGAGTGTTGACAGTCAAAATCACCTGTGTATGCCTGAGTGACAGCAAGAGAGTTTTGTGTGTGTATATAATTTAAATCACACTCGTGCACACTTTTGAGTATCAGTCATTCACAACAATCCTTGTTTTTCTTAGCATTTGAATCCAGCTTTCATCATTTTGTGCAGGTGACCCAGCCCCCTCGGGCCGAGCAGCAGGGCCAGCTGCTGGGCAGCTTCGATGAGAAGGCTTACTTAGCAGCAAAGCAGCTGAAACCAGGCGACGACCCGTACAAGGACCATGCCTTCAACTTGCAGGAGAGCGACCGGCTGGGCAGCGAGCGAGCCATACGAGACACTCGACACTACAGGTGAGCGGGGTTAGTCCAGGTACTGTCTGCCTCCTCTGATCTGCACAAGTGGATCGGGGACTAATCTTGTATGAGCTGTGCAAAAGATCTGTCTAATAAGCTGATTTGATGTTGGGAGTTCGTCGTCAGACGTGCAGCGTTTAACGTAAACTGCTGTGATTCAGATCATGACGTGAACTTAAACCTTTTTTTGGCAAAAAAGAAAAGAAAAGAAAGAAAGATCAGATTTATTGTTTTGCTGAAGACATTGGACCTTGTGTTGAAACTTTTTGCCTTCTGCTGTGTTAAAGATCAAAAGATCAAGAATGAATCTTCCAACACATTTTCTTTGCTTAGTTTAGAGGCCTTGGGTTTTAGTGCACTCAGTAACTTAGAATGTTTCGAATTTCTTTTTAAAGTGGAGTGGTCACTACAAGCACTGCTACAAAAGCAGGTCATACAGGTTTGCATTTTAACTCGCGGCTCTAAGGAACCTTTTTCTCAGTGTGCATAATGTCTCCTCCAGTTTTCGTTTGCAGCGTCATGTTTAAAGATACAATTTGAGTTGAAGTAAAACAAAGCTTTAGTTTTTCTCAGAAGATATTTTCCCTCTTTTGAGTTTTGTTTTTTATCCAGATTGCTCTAAAATCCACTTATCCGTGATTGTTGGGCTTCTTCTATAACTGGAAAATGCAGCTAAATGGCTGCCAACTGAAAGTTCTTTTTTTATTCAACCTTTATTTATGCAGAGCAGGTTGCTCCTTTTTAAAGCCGCGTTCTGTTCACTGTTACGCTGAGGCATAAAATTGCAGGAAACAACACAAGCGGGTCATAAACAGAAGAGGACAATAGGCAATAAACAAAGTGTGAGCTCGGCTGAAAGCAGGTAAAAGGTTATTATACATGCATATGTATAATTATATAATATATAATTAAACAAGTGATTCTCCTGTTAAATTACAGTAAACTCGTGAAAGCTAGTTTCACTGGATGAAACTGCTGTTTAGAGTGTTGGTGGAGAAAATATAACCTCTAAACAGTATGAGCTGTATAGTATAATACTGCCAGCTGTTTATTTACCAACAATTAGCTTATTATTTAAAATATTTTTTCAGTATTTTAGATACATATCTTTAAAGATGCACTTCTTATGTTGAACAGGTTCTTGGTTTTCTATGTGAGCAGACAGTCTTTACCCACCTACTGTTTAAACCTTTGTTAGAAAGGGACAGCCGGCCTAAGAGGCTTTGACCTGTGAAATCATGTAAAATCCTACTAAAGTGGAGAAATTCACTCAAAACGTCTATTTTAACTATGAAAAAATTCAAGCTTTTGTCTCTGCCCTCCATACTTCTTGTGATTTCAGAAATTCTGCTGTATTCAACGTTTAAAAAACACTAAAAATAATCACTGGCCAGAGAATTTCCTTTGAGAATAATCCCTACAGGAGTCTTGATCACGATGGCTAAATAGTGCTAAATAAAACCCAAGTGCTGTTCTTGTCCCACAAACACTGCGAACCACAGCATAAGTGGAATAGAAAATCTTCACACTTCCAAATTTAAATATTTGAATATGACATATGGATATTCCAGTGAGTCTCTGACCACTCTCACGGGTTGCTAAGGTATTTTAGCCCTCGTTTTAAATTTCTATACGTTGACAGCATGCTACAAGAAGGTAATAGGACTTGATGATACATTGTGACAGCTTTTACAGCACATCACTGTACAAACCAATGAATGTTTTCGAAAGTCATTGGTGCAAACTGTTTTTACCTCAGAGGGTTCTCACGAGGATTGTAACATTTGAGAACATCCAAACTATTTTTTTAAAAATGTTTCATTTTATTTCTGATAATGGTTCCGCATGCTATCATTTTCCCAGTTTAATTTTCTGTTCCTATTATATTGATTTCTTTTTCATTACAAAATTACATCAAAGTCTCATATGTAATTATATCAAATGGCAGCACGTCTAATATGTGAACATACCCGTACGACTTACTAATTAAACAAACGCTGCAATCGTGCAGTGATTGTTAATCTTGTAATAATGACTCCTTAGTGAATGTATATTGTTGCCTTTATTTTCCTGTTTCGTTGTGGTGTATGATATTTGAATTTCATACCTTATAACCTAGGCTCAATGCGCCCAGCAACAGGTAGCAGATTAAAACTGAGGGTCAGATATCTGTGCGAATGTTGCTGGGCAACTGGATATTTCTATGTCACTACAGCAACAATGCAGAGACGACTCTGCGGGGCAGCTCGGCCAATCGCATGTGTCTGAAACTGTGTCCAGCATGTGTGTGCGTGAATACAAGACGTCCAGGTTTGTATGAGTTACCACGTGTGACCTTCTCACCCCTCCGTGCAGGTGTGCAGCTCTGACTTATGACACAGACCTTCCCTCCACAAGTATCGTCATAACCTTTCACAACGAGGCCCGCTCTACTCTTCTTCGCACCATTAAAAGGTAATGACGCAAGTGGCCAAATTAGACAGGAGAAATGACACCAACTTGTGTGCTTGCTCTAATCTTCTTCTATCACAGCACAAATTTCCCTGCCATGGGATCAAGTCTTAGCTTATCTTATCTTATCTTATTTTCTTTTCCCGCTCAGTGTCCTGATGCGAAGTCCGCCATCATTGATTCAAGAAATAATCCTGATAGATGACTTCAGCTCTGACCGTGAGTTTTGTTCTTTTTGTATCTGAACTGCTGCTCAGAAAGGCTTCAGATGAATGCTGAATAGATGTTGCTCTGTGCCTTTTGTATGTACAAAATAGAAAACTGTTAAAAAAGTATGTTAATTCTGAGTTTACGGCTTGTTTCTGCTGTCTCCATGGCAACCCCCACCCACCTACCCCAAAAAAGAAAACTGTAAAAAAATAATTTGAAGCAAACAAAACAAAGAAACTGAAAATGGAAATAAATATTAATAAAATATGAAAGCTAAATTTGCTCAAAGATTCTGTACTGTGCTTGTTTCTGAGAACTTAGATTTTATATTTGGACTAATGGTGCACATTATTATTTCGATTTTTCTTAATTTATTCATTTACTTGTTTATGTGGAGTAACTTTGAAGCTACTTTCACGGAAACACTGACCGGCATGAATTATAATTCTATAGTTCGCCTTCCCTGTGAAAGCTGCTGTGAAAAACGTTTCAAGACATGCAAACACAGTCAGACGTTGTAAAATCTGACTGCATAATACAGTGTTTTTGCTTTGGTAGCCTCAGGGGTTGCCGTGCAGAGTGTCCATAAAAAGTGAGGAAACTGGACAAGTGGAGGACAAAAGGCCTGCAAAGACCTGACGTAGCACACAAGAGATGCATCAGGCCCTTCATCTGATCGTCTACTGTCTCAGTGGGAACCTGGTTTTCAAAATAAAGGAAAACAAGGAGAAAAAGCTGAGATGTACCAAATTGTATAATACTTGAACTGTAAATCAGTGTTAGTAGGTCTGAATTAATTCAAATGATTTTGGTTCAAATCATCAATATGTACAGAGGACGTCAGGAGAGATTACAGAAGGAAGACAGTGTAAAGTAAATGGTAAACTTTAAATGGACTAGTTCTTATATTCCCTTTTTTTTTTACTTTTCCTTCTTATATTTCTAAAATCCTGACTTTGATGCCGGAAGGCAGTTAAGCATGTATCAGCGTGTGTGATGAAAATACCAACCAGTCGGGAATCCAAATTACTGGAAAATTGTAGGAGGGAATAATTTCAGAAGAAACGAGCGGCCTTTTAGGTTTGTAATGCTCACAGGAAATCAGAAACTTAATGACAGGTGGCTGCTTTTTATATGTCTGAGGCAAATATGAAAAAATGTGAACGTAAACAACAGCTGTAGCAGAAGTGAGCTGGAGAAACACACGAGTAACAGCCTGGAAAGAGAACTAGCAGAATCAGTTTAATTCATTCATTTTGAAAATTTTGAGTTGAGTTGGTTTAATATCACCGTAAAAAGTGGCTGATGTGGTTTATGTGGCTGTGGAATTATCGGATAACCACACTTTAGTAATTATTCCCCTTTGTCAGCATCGGGCTGAGAAGTTTCATGAGCTCATGTCGCCAGTGCCTTCTGTAATTACCACCACATGGATCCTCTGTCTGTGGGAACAGCACGGCGACCTATATCCACGGTGTACTAACACCCTCACACGTGCATTCGTACTCGGAGGTGTCAAAGCTGGCCAGACATCTAAACAGTAGTGTCTCAGTGGCAGGAGCAGCGGGAGCTCTGTAGCCCACTAATGCCTCATTTATCCCTCGTCTCCTGCTGCCAGTCTACCTGCACCTTGGCTGTACCAGCAGGGTTCACAGTGAACAAAGGGTTCTTAAGCTACACTCTTAATCTCTTCCCTGTTTTGGATTTTAATTCCCAGTATTAATTATCATGTGAACCAGTCTCAAACACACTTTGGTTCCAGTTTGTGGCTTTTAGTTTCGACTCAGTCTGACTGTGAACCAGTGAGCCTCCAATTAGCTGACTTCTCCAGTTGCTGCGCTCTAATGGGTGCCATTGTTACCAGTTTCAGACAATTAACACAACAGCTGCTACAGTTTTGAAACAGGAAGGTCCACAGCATGCTTTGTTCCTCAAATATTGTTAGTTTTATTTGTTTTACTTCTGTGAGATAGTAAAGGAGATTTTTTCCTGTAGTTTCTGTACAGTTAGAATCTCTCACCACTTAGACCCAACATTTTTACTCTGGGGATTGTTGCAGTGTATGTATTACCTAATAGTCATTCTGAAGCTGAATCCTTTACAGTGTTTTACAGCAGGTTTCAGCTCATTGTTAGAGGTTAACTTTTGTGTTTTGATGAACTCGCACCGCTGTCATAGCAGCTGGTCACAGCTGGCAAGTCCCACGTGACAGATCAGTTATTGCAGGCTTAAATAAACATGGATTTCCACGCTCTCACGGCAGCCACTTCAATATTATACATGTCCTGCTGTATGAGCAGCAGTTGTCTGATCATAAAGGTTCAGTTTACCAACATATATGATAAAATAAGCACGTTTTTGCTTTTCTTCATGGATTTATTTCCCACTCTGTTGTAATATCTCCACCGAGAAAAAATGTAGATGAATGAGTGAATATATTCAAATCAGGGCTGCTGTGTCAAGTGTGCAGGTGGAATTTAGAGAGACAGTCAGCCGATGCAGTGAGAGTGTGAGCTGATTTGTTAGTAGACGTGACGGTGTTGGAGGATGTCGGCCAGCAGCAGCAGGAGGGATTGTCCTGGCCGAGCGTAATCCTGTTAAGGCTCGCCCGCTTTAATCACAAGGACATGGTGCTCAATCAAGGACAGTGATCTTTACTGCAAGCCTGCATGTGACTCCAACAGTATGGAGACAGGCATACACTGGATTAATTAATATTTACAGGACTCAGATAAGCTCAGTTTAAACTTAACAGATTCACACAATCAGTCAAACTAAAAGTCCTGGGTTTGAATCCACTGGCTGGTTGAGTTTGTGGAGTTCTTCCCATGTTTACGTGGGTTCTCCCCGGGTATCCGATCTTCTTCCCACAGTCCAAAGACATACATGGGTTAGCTTAACTAAAATAAAGGCTGTATTGGCTGTAGGTGTGAATGTTGTCTGTGACCCTGAACTGGGTCAGCAGAAAGAAACAGATGAGATGATTATCTTGTTAATTCAGAAAAACAGGATAATATACTGTAGTTTAAAACGATAACTCACAAAACTCTTAAAATTGTCATTTTTTTTGTGTGTAGTCTGGGGGAAAAACATTCCCTGATGCAAACAGGCTTTCACACACTCACATGCATGCATACAAGCTTATACAATCAGGCTAAAAGTGTACAACATCTGTTCGGTGGGAGTGATCTATGACTTTTTGCTGTTCTTGCCCGAGTCTTGTGAGTCTTCTCTACACACACCAGCTGTCCCCCCATTAGGAGCAACACTAAAGCCATACACATGCACGCACACACGCCCTCTGACTCTACAGTCTACATGCAAACAAACAGGTTTGTACACACAGCAAATTTAATCACAGAGGATTACAACTTGTCATGCTCGTTTCTGTCAGCATAAGGTTGTATCGCTGCTCGGGAGGGGGTCTGCTTGATCTCTCCACAATCCCTCAGCAAGATCACAAACACAGACACAAGCACACACTCTCTGCTGCTAATGCCAATCTTCCCAAGTGTGTGTGTATATGTGTGTACCTGTGCTTGTGTGTTGTTTGTAATGATGTCCATTACAACAGCAGCTCTGTGCCAGCTATGGCTCATGTAGAAACATGGAGTGGATGATGGAAGTTGGCTCGCTGGTGGATTTGTTTATGGAAAAAAGGATTTTGAATTGAATCATGCAGTGAGCTCTTTTGCTTGAACACTCTGACCTGTGCACTTTTTTGTGTTTACGTGTTTCTCATTATTATAGCCTAAGTGAAATGGATGCACCGATGGATGTTTGAATGTCTTTAGCTCATATACTGCAGCATTAAGTGACTTTTATCACAGCACTGAGTAGTGTGCTTATTGAGGGTGTGTATCCGTAACCATGCCCTTGTTTGTCTGTGTTTATGTCTGTTTAAGTGCACTAAATCCATGTAAGTGTGGCAGCGTGGTGTGCTTGTGGGTTTGGGTGAGTGACAGAGTGTGAGATGAGGCAGCGAGGAGAAATATTTTTCTCAGTGTGTGTTCTCCTTCCACCATAAAATGCCATCTCCTCTGCTCTCCTCCCCCAGCTGAGGACTGCCAGCTGCTCACTCAGATCCCCAAAGTGCGCTGCCTGAGGAACGGCAGGAGAGAGGGTGAGTGTGCGGGGACAAGGGGAACGATGGGAAGGGGGGAAAATGACTTAATGGAAAAGATATTGGACTGAAAAGGGGATGTATTTTGTGTGGCTTTTTTTAAAGGAATAACTCATAGAAAGACAAGTGAAGGCGAAGATGGTAAAAATGCTTCACATGACAGCAGATAGTCACTGAAAATGTGTGTCCAAAAATACTGGAGTGGAAAAAACAAATCAAGTGGAAAACAGAAACAGACCAAAAAGATATGAACAACTGTTGTTTCAGTCATTTTATGTAAAAGGAAAAAAAATATGTAATGAGAGCTAATTAATAATTTAGTCAATAACATCTGACAACACAGTGAAAAACAGAAAATGCTTAAAAAAGCGATTGTCACAGGAAAAAGTGGGCTTGTAATTGCTGATGGATGAGGCCAAATTGTAAGAATACACAAGAAACTGACAGCATCCAAAAGGATAAACACAAAGAGCCAGGGAATAAATGCAAGGACACAGAAGAAGCAGAGTTATTATAGATTTATTTATTTTTAATTTTGTTTAGTTTCAGTTTGTTTACTGAGTGAGTTTCTGGTTTTTATTGTTTTTTATTAACAGTTTCAGTGTTACTTTTAGTCTTTCTAATTATTATAGTATGTCTCAATAAACGTGTCAATGATTTATTTTTTACCAAAAAAAACCTTAAAACTAAAGATATTTCTTCTGTATTTCTATTTTACTTTTGTGTTGTGTGAAAGTGTGTGAAACTAGGAGTGAAAAATAAATTTTAGTTGACTAAACTAAAATCTGTTTTTCACTCCTAGTTTTTGTTTTTGGGTTTAGTTAATTATAATGACCTTGACAAGAAGAAACAGGAACATCCACAGACAGCATGAAAAATGATGACAGGATCTACACCCGCCTCCTCCTGATTTCTTAGTTTTTTTGCTTATTAGTCTTACTTATGTTTTTCAGAGCATCAAGCAAATTATAATAGTAGGCAAAGATAACTTGAGTAAATGCAAAAAATAGTTTTTAAATAATGATTTCATTTATTAAGATGAAGAAAAAGCTGTGCAAACCATGTTAAATCATGGATTAACAGTGATTAACCACATTTTTTGGAAAGATGAGTCCAATTTCAGTACCCGCAGCCAGGCCTGAGTACTGCCAGATTAAATCCCAAAATCATTTAAATCAAATCCTGTCTGACAAAGTGTAGGAGGCTAAAAGACCTCAAAAAGCAACTCATGGTGCCACGATCTAAAGAAACAGCTGAGAAACAAAGTCATTGACTTCTATCAGTCTGGAAAGGGTTACAAAGCCATTTCCATGGCAAATGGATAAAACATGGAAGAGTGGTGAACTTTCTCAGCAAAACGCATCGCTGACTCATCCAGAAAGTTTGAAGTAAAATATCCGGTTATGAGATTGTGCTCGGAAGCTCGAGCTATAATCCAAGGAAACCATCCAAAGTCCACTTCTAAATGGCTTAAAAAAACAAAATGAAGGCTTTGAAGTGGCCTAGTCAAAGTCCAGTCCAGACTTAAGTCCAAATGACATCATTTGGCATGACCTAAAAAGACCATTCATTCTCAAAAACCCTCCAATCTGACTAAATTAAAGCAATTATGTAAAGAAGAGTGGGCCAAAAGTCCTCCACAGTGATGTGAAAGTGTCATTTCCAGTTATCACACATGCTTGAGGATGAGTAGAACCAGTTATTTGGTCTAGGGTACAATTACTTTCTCATAAAGGGCATTTTGTTTCCATTAATAAATTAAATAATCCTTTATATTTTGTATTTACGCAGGTTATCTTAGTCTAGTGTTAACATTTGTTTAATGATCTAAAGAATGTAAGTGTGACCAAAGAAATAAACATTTAAAAATACTTTATTATCCACTGTATACCTACTGACAGCTGATACGCTGTATGGAGTACTGGGAGCTGCTTGGACATGTAGAAGCCACACCCTGAAGCTCCCAGTGCACTGTTTCTCTGCCAGAGGTGGTATGTAACTCTGCAGTTACCTTGTCAGCAGCACGGGGGCGCCTTTAGTGCACTATATGTTTCATAGTTCACTGACCCCACTCTGTAGCTTTATGTGGTCTGCCACTTCCTGATTGAGTTCCTGTGGTTCTTGAACACTTCTGCTTTTCCGTAATATCACTTACAGTTGATGAAGGAATATCTGCGAGGGAAGAAATTCAACAAGTTGACTCGTCACAAAAGTAGCTTCCTACGACACTCAAATTTGGCGTGCTATTTAGAATGATCCATTCTTTCACAGATGTTTGTAGAGCCAAAATGCACGGCTAGAGGTGGTCAGTATAGTGTAGGTAACTGCAGACAGGTTAAAAACTAACACGAAAACAGTAAAACATCTTGAAAGTTGTTCAGAAATCCAGAAAAACTAAACAGAGACCAAAACTGAAGAAAACTGAGGCAAAATATTGTTAAAATAATATGACGTTAAAAAAAGAATCCTAAACTAAACTGACAAAACATAAGACTCAAAACTTAAGACACTAAAATATTAGAAAGACCTAAAAAGAAATCATAACTACAATATATTGACTAAAAGCTCAAAACTCAAAAATCAACATAAAATCTGAAACTTCATAAGCATAAAACAATCAACATATGCGAGTCTAAGGCAAATAGACAGTTATAGTAATTTTTGTAGAAGCATAGACTTATATATCATTAATATTATTAATTGTGTCACATGTAAGTGTAAATCCATGTTTCTGGATTTATCTGCATGCCTTACAGTTTGATCTCCTTTTTTCTGCCCTCTCACACCTTTCATTTGACTAAATTCTGTGGCAGTACTTATTAGAACCACTCACTTTATTGTTCGATCGCTCCTTCACAGGCACCTGAATGAGTTTTATTCTCTAACTCTAGGATGTCAAACACAATGATTAGTCTGTCAAAGGGTTCAGTCTAGCCCACTGCGTGGAAATTGTGGAAATGCAGGGTACAGTTTTTTTTTTACTGTGTTTCTAACCAGGAAACATTTGTATTGCACGCTGTTAGAAATAGATGTGGGCTCATTTTATCCAGGCCTCAGGTCTGAATCATTGTCAGGTTTTCTAGCTTCTTACTAACAGCCTTTCCAGTGACCCACCACGTAAGCTGGTTTAACCAACGACTGTACCAAATCGTTTCATTTTAGCATTGGTTTTTGATGACAGTAGACTGAATGTGGGAAATGCAAGTGGTTTTTTCTCTTAAGAAATCCCATTTTTGCAAATTTCTTCACACTTAATTTGAAGATACTGTTTTATGTGCCATTACTGAATGGTGTGCTGGTCTATTTGAGATTAATTTGAACCAAAATGAGATTCGTGCTCCAAATCAGGGAAGTTCGGCTGAACTTAAAGCTAAAATAAATAGTGTTACTGTTTGATAATCCATTTTTCTCAGGTTCTTGCACTCACAGGAGAACACATTTTTTGGGCCCCTTGCTGTTAACGTCTGGCAGCAACAGTCCACAAGCCCAAGTTTAGCTTTCTTTACTGCCACCCTTAAAACCCATGTCCACAAATTATAATAAACTTAATCTTAATCTATCTTTTTCATAGGCTTTCTCGTGTAGAAATACGCAAGAAGTTTTTTTTAAACAGGATGACCCAGCAAAATACAGCTCTCTGAGAGTTTACTGAAAACGGTAAAAGCAAATAGTCCCTGTCCTTGTGACTGGATTGATTTTCAGCTCTTAATGGCTTCACACCTTCAGGCATCATTGACTTTCTCTGCTTTAATGCGTCAAACTGCTGCCAGAGGTCATCAGGCACTGAAGCATTAAATGTACCCACAATTACACCAAACAAGCACGAGCAGGAAGTCTTTGCTATCATGGGTGAGAACTGTGGAATAGCCAGTGTGTATCTAATATGTAGCATGTTCTGTAAATTAAGGAATTTTTCACATTGCTAGATAGATTACATACATTACATTTAGCAGCTTAATATGCAGTTTTTTCATCGTGTGTTGGTGTAAACTAAAAGCACACAGATGAGTAATCCATTGGCCTGACATTTGGTAGGTGGCCCGAAACACAGCACCAGATAAATTACTGTTTCTCCCTAAGAGGTGAAGTGCCTTAACTGACCAGGCGCGCAATCCTACTCTCAAATGTCACTTAGGTTATACTGGGGAAGGATGAAATGTGAACTGGTGTGATTCAAGCTCATTCATTGGTAAAACAAAGGTTGTGTTTGTGTAAACGATGTGCCTTAAACTGAGCACTGCTTATTCTCATGAAGCTTCTGTCAAAAGAAGCTTCGGTTAAACGTCATGCATCAGAATGAGGAAGAAACTTGATTTTTTTGAGTATTTCAGAAACTTTTGATCTATTTGAACTTTCCCACATGCAGAGAATGATCAGGAAAAGAGAAAACAACCAGTGAGCAGCAGTTCTCTGGGTGACAAAAAAGCTTCAAGCCTTTGGGAAGTAACAACCAAGCTATGCAGAAGAGCACACTGGTGCAGGAAATTGAGGCTATAATGTGCACAAGATTGCCAAAGTTGGACAACAGAAGACTGGAAAAATGTCGCTTGGTCTGAAGAGTCTCAATTTCAGGTGCAACAGTCGGATGATAGGGTCATAATTTGACTCATCAACGTAAAAGCATGGGTCTATCCTGCCTTGTATCAGTGGTTCAAGCTGGCAGTGAAGGTGTGATGGAGTCAGGGATATTTTCTTGGCACACTCTCAGCTCATTATTGTTTAAATGCCACAGCCTACCTGAGTATTATGGCTGCCCACGTCCACCTTAACCTTTATGATGACAGTGTATCTTCTGATACCTGCTACCAACAAGAAAGTGCACCATGTGACAAAGCTCAGATCCTTTCTTGGTTTCTTGATAATGAAAATGAGTTTAAAAATGACCTCCACAGTCACCAGATCTCAATAGATTATATATAGGATGTGATGGAAATGGAGATTCCCATCGTGTATGTGCAAACGGCAACGGTGTAATGCTATCATATCAACAAGGATCAAAATATCTCTGAGAAATGTTTCCAGCAGAATTAATTAAGAACTAAGGCAGTTGATCCTTGTATTAGCAATAAGGACGGTGAATGTTTTTCTTCTTTTCTTCTTCTCTGTTACAAAAGAAAGGTGATAATTCTGAAAATCATCCTTTGAATTATTCAGAGAAACAACCTCCTCTTGAAACACTCAGGTTATTCATGATCAGGCGTACTTGATGAAAAAGAAAACTGTTTTCAGTGCCCCCGTGCTTCCAGCGAGTCTGCCTTAAATGTGAACTCTTTTAAAGTAGGTTTTACCCTCAGCGTCGCTGACGGGAGTGAAACAAGTTCTGGGATCTACTTTAGATAAATCCAAATAACTAATGTCAATTCTAGAGGCTGTTTATTCTCTACTTGCTTGTCCAGCTTAAGTCAAACGTACAGTATATATTCCAGAAACATAGATGATGGTGATTATCATCATCATATTTTATCATATACAGTGGGGCAAAAAAGTATTTAGTCAGCCACCGATTGTGCAAGTTCCCCCACTTAAAATGATGACAGAGGTCAGTAATTTGCACCAGAGGTACACTTCAACTGTGAGAGACAGAATGTGAAAAAAAAATCTCATGAATCCACATGGTAGGATTTGTAAAGAATTTATTCGTAAATCAGGGTGGAAAATAAGTATTTGGTCACCTCAAACAAGGAAAATCTCTGGCTCTCACAGACCTGTAACGTCTTCTGTAAGAAGCTTTTCTGTCCCCCACTCGTTACCTGTATGAATGGCACCTGTTTGAACTCATCATCTGTATAAAAGACACCTGTCCACAGCCTCAAACAGTCAGACTCCAAACTCCGCCATGGCCAAGACCAAAGAGCTTTCGAAGGACACCAGGAAAAGTATTGTAGACCTGCACCAGACTGGGAAGAGTGAATCTACAATAGGCAAGCAGCTTGGTGTGAAAAAATCAACTGTGGGAGCAATCATCAGAAAATGGAAGACATACAAGACCACTGATAATCTCCCTCGATCTGGGGCTCCACGCAAGATCTCATCCCGTGGGGTCAAAATGATCATGAGAACGGTGAGCAAAGATCCCAGAACCACACGGGGGGACCTGGTGAATGACCTGCAGAGAGCTGGGACCAAAGTAACAAAGGTCACCATCAGTAACACACTACAACGGCAGGGAATCAAATCCCGCAGTGCCAGACGTGTTCCGCTGCTGAAGCCAGTGCATGTCCAGGCCCGTCTGAAGTTTGCCAGAGAGCACATGGATGATACAGCAGAGGATTGGGAGAATGTCATGTGGTCAGATGAAACCAAAGTAGAACTTTTTGGTATAAACTCAACTCGTCGTGTTTGGAGGAAGAAGAATACTGAGTTGCATCCCAAGAACACCATACCTACTGTGAAGCATGGGGGTGGAAACATCATGCTATGGGGCTGTTTTTCTGCCAAGGGGACAGGACGACTGATCCGTGTTAAGGACAGAATGAATGGGGCCATGTATCGTGAGATTTTGAGCCAAAACCTCCTTCCATCAGTGAGAACTTTGAAGATGAAACGAGGCTGGGTCTTCCAACATGACAATGATCCAAAACACACCGCCCGGGCAACAAAGGAGTGGCTCCGTAAGAAGCATTTGAAAGTCCTGGAGTGGCCTAGCCAGTCTCCAGACCTCAACCCCATAGAAAATCTGTGGCGGGAGTTGAAAGTCCGTGTTGCTCGGCGACAGCCCCAAAACATCACTGCTCTCGAGAAGATCTGCATGGAGGAATGGGCCAAAATACCAGCTACTGTGTGTGCAAACCTGGTAAAGACCTATAGTAAACGTTTGACCTCTGTTATTGCCAACAAAGGTTATGTTACAAAGTATTGAGTTGTATTTTTGTTATTGACCAAATACTTATTTTCCACCCTGATTTACGAATAAATTCTTTACAAATCCTACCATGTGGATTCATGGATTTTTTTTTCACATTCTGTCTCTCACAGTTGAAGTGTACCTCTGGTGCAAATTACTGACCTCTGTCATCATTTTAAGTGGGGGAACTTGCACAATCGGTGGCTGACTAAATACTTTTTTGCCCCACTGTAGCACCAATTTAATAAAGAAGAAGAAGCCAATGCTTTTTCTGTCAACTGTCAATTACAATGCAACAATCTCAAAAACTGCAGGCAGGCCCAGGCCCAGACAGTTCTGCTATGAAGCCATGCTTTTGTAATAAATAAAGTGGTTTGGCATTGTCTTGCTGACATATGCAAGGCCTTCCCTGAAAAAGATGTTGTGTGGGAACTCTAATACCTTTCAGCATTGATGATGCCTTTTACACATGTACAAGATGTCACGTCATCTGAGTTGTGACAACAAGATTGAGGGTCTTTTTCCTCTTTAGAAAGACAGGCACCCTCTGTTCTGAAATTCTGTTTTCTAAAAAGGATTCAAAATATAAATTCATCTCACTGCAGAACAGTTTTCCACTCAGTCCATTTTAAATTCGCTTTGGCCCAAAGAAGACAGCAGCATTTCTGGATCATGTTCATTTATGGCTTCTTCTTTGTATCATAGAGCTATACCTGCATTTGTGGATGAAACAACAAACTGTGTTCACAGATGCTGATTTCTGGAAGTGTTCCTGAGCCTAAGCAGTGATTTCTATGACAAAACCACAACTTTTGTTTTAACGCAGTGCTGCCTGAGGGCCTGGAGATCATGGCCATCAAATATTGACTTTTTAGCTAGTTCTTGCACACAGAGATTTCTCCAATTTTGTGTGAGATATTATATAAAATAAAGGAAGAAGGGGAAAAAAATCACGAGACCTAAGTAGGGTGACTTTGTGTCTGTGTTGTTCAATTTATGCAGGTCCAGATATGAGGGCAACCTCATCCTTGAAATGAGTCACCATAGTGATGGTGATTCATTTTGTCCATTTAAGAGGGCAGTTCGCTTTATATCTCAAGGAATACATCAGGTTTTCCATCACATTTATATCCCTTCTGTCTATTCACGAATAAGAGGTTCCAACCAGAAGAATGTTACACAAAAACCACTATTTTTTCATCCATGTTCATTCTAGGGTCTCTTTTATTTGGTAAAATGTCGTCTCTCCTTAAGAAAAGTCTTTAAACATACTGTATTTCCTCAAAATGGTCTTTTAAGTCTTTTCAAATAACAGGGTGCAGTGTTGCTTATTTGTAATGTGCAATGGATGAGAAAGATTAAAATACTTTCAGCCATTTTTTTAATCAGTTTGATACAGTTATTTTAGATGTAAATGTCATGACCGTGTGAGTGAGGAACATCCAGAACATGATGACATGAGGAGGAAACAAAGGAGTTTGTAATTATAACCATCTCGGTTTCAGAGATACAGACTTTTGCAGATATCAATTCTCCTAAAGCTCATTCAGAACGGCTACTAGAGTGATTAATAGCTGTCCACAGACTGAAGAATAGTTATTGTCGACAAAAAAAAATGACTATGACATCTTAGATCAATATAAAGCATTTTTAAAAGTGACCCAAGATGTCACCAGAAAATGTGATTTCCAGAGATTTCTTTTAAGGATCAGAGTCTTGAAAACAACACTTGCATTAAACAGCATCAGTTTAATAAAACTGTGTCCATCTGAGCAGTTTGAGACTTCAGTGTCATGTGTTTCCTTCAGGTCTGATCCGATCACGCGTGCGAGGAGCCAACACGGCCTCTGCTTCGATCTTGACCTTTCTGGACAGCCACTGTGAGGTCAACACTGACTGGCTGCAGCCTATGATACAGAGAGTCAAGGAGGTACAATCGCACATGCTCACACACACACTTAGTCAGACACTTAAATGCATGCTGCACATATCCACACGCACAACCTCATGCATATGCTTGGAGGCGGAACATTTATTTTCTTCTCCGTGGTAGATTTTATTGACTGTGATGCAATATGTTGGCACTGCGTGTTGTTAAATAAACACTCAATTTGTTCAGCTAAGATTCAAGTCAGACTATACCAGATGTCACACGCTGCTCTGCCGCAGCTGGAAAAAGTTTGGTGGGCTTTTTCCTCCTCAGTCTGTTTTCCACTCTGTTCTTTGCATGAAATCACTTCATATAGTTCACTGAAATTGTGCTATATATAGTTGTCTCTGCCTGATTTGGGTTCATTTTTTCTTATTTGCTTAACACATTGGTCAGTGACACTTGACACTTTAATGAGACAAGATGATGATGATTACTGAGTGACCAAAATCCTAATTAGCTTCTCACAACTGAGTCTCTGCTATAGAGGAAACTCTGAATGGGATAATGAGGGAGTGGTTTGGTTGAGTTGGCTGCTTTGTGTAGCAGCTGTGGTGCCGTGGACCGTTATTGCATTTATTCTTACAGCATTGTCTTTAAATCAATAACACTCTTTGTTAATGACAGATTTTCCTGATTCACTGCCTCTTAAAAAAATAATTAGGCCGTCCATCAGGAGCACTATAGTACTGTCACATCCGTCCGCAAGTGTTTTACACTTCAAAATATGATGCGATGCCAGCCAGTCTTCATTATGTGGTGGATTTATTTATTTATTTTAAATATTGGTGGTATTTCCATGTGAGCTTTCTTGGACATTTCAGCAGTAAGCACTCACTGTTTCTGTTCCAGTCTGCTTTCTTTTTCTCACAAAGTCACACAAGTGAGGTGCACAGAGAATGGAAATACAGAGCGGCACAAAATCGTGTGCAGAGATGAATGTTTAATTCCTATAAAGTGAGTGTATTGATATAGTTGCGGAAAGAAATTCATCACCTGCTGTGACTGTCTCCTCCCTGCCCTGACATTATTAGCATCCTGTGACTGTGACTGGTTATGGTTGAGAACAACTGCTGATGCCCCCCCGCACCAATCTCAGGCTGTCCCAATGACTCTAGTCAGCAGGAGCTGTTTCATTTCACATTTCTCTTAGTAATCACCTTTCTCATGTTCATGACTCGCACTAATGTGTGACACTGTGATGTAGCTCCTGCAGTTTCTTCCCCGTCAGCAATGCACTGCTTCTTAATTTTCTTCCTGCTTGGCATTTTAGCAGCATGCTTGCTTCTCCAGGCTACAGTACAAGAAAAGAGTTGAGAAAAGAAGAAATATCAATACTTTTCTCAACTTGTGGCTTGTTGTTTTACTATACAAGATATCTGGCATCTCGAATTTTCTTTTTGGGGTATTTTTGCCTTTATGTGACAACACAGAGAAGACAGGAAAGACGGGAAAGAGCACAGGGCGACACTCAGCAAAGGGTTCCAAACCTGAACCCAGGCTCCTGTATTTCAGCTGTATAGCATATGGGCTCCTGCCCAACCAGCAAGCTCAACTGGTACCCAGTGAATTTTCATATTCACCTAATTACAGTATACCTGTGAGGTTGACAGTAACATTTGTTTCAGTGGTGTGCTTTCCTACTTCCAAAGGACATAACAAAGATCCTTGTGTTATATTTATTACTTCTCTCCTGTGTCCTCTGTATATGTTATTATGTCATTTGAGTTTTGCATTTTGGATTCTCTTTGGATTAGGTTCTTTTTACTAGCTACTAGGGATGGGAATTGATAAGAATTTAATCATTCCAATTCCACTGTTGAAATTCCCATCAGTTCAATTCCTTATCAGTTTTCTTATCAATGCTCAATGGGGTCTCACTGTCTCTGCTTTGAGAGTCACCACCATCTCTAAGCAGCATATCAAAGACATTACATTCATGCAAATTAATTGCATGTTGTTGGTCAAATGTTTGCATGTTGTAGGCATAGGCTACACTGGCACACATCAACACAAATCCCTATCCTAATGAGAACACACGTATGATCTTTCTTTTATGCTGAAGACTGTCTTTCACCGCTCCCCAAGTTAATCTTAGTTCTCTGTTCATTTTTCATCTTATTTCCTGTTTTACTCTGGTAGCTCTTTGGTCTTCTGTATCTTGTCTAGTTTACTTCCCCTGTTCATTGTCTTGATTAAATGTGTATAGTCCCCACCTATTTGCACTTCCCTCATTATCAGCTGTGTATATGTTGTTTCGGTCTACTTTTGTCATGTCATCCATGTAGCTGTGTGTTTCTTAACCGTGTATTCTCTTTTTTTCCTGACTTTGTTTTCCTGGTCATTTCTGATATTTGGATCCCCTGGCTTTGCTCCTTGTGGATTTTTGGATTTTGAACTCTGGACACTAAGCCGCTGCATTAAATGCCCACTTTGTGTTTGAGTTCCATTTACTTCATCCGGGTGCATCTTAAATCTCCATTCCACACAGCTGGATATAAAAAACAAAACAAAACCAAAAAAAACAGCAAGCTTCACACATCTGGATCCTATGCAAAATCAAAAAGCAAAATTTCAGCCTTTAGGAGAGTTCTTCGACTATATACTGTAATGCGTGAGTTTCAACAACCTACCATTGTTCGTTATGACCACAATCGAGGAGTTCCTCAAGTTTGCAAAACTCTGGGCTACTGTTGATTAATCAGATTAAATTAGGACACAGAGAGACACAGGGAGGACAATTCTGATGTCCACCATATGTGCTCGTTTCCCCGATAAAGGACTGACTAATTTCTTGCCAAGAGTTCAGTGGAAAAGCTAAAACATAAAGACTAAAAAACATCTAGCTAGGGATAAAATCCATGTAGATTACATGTTTGACCCTTTTTCTCCTCAAAGATGTGCTTAAGATGTTCTCTTTGGGATTTGAATAGTTTTTCCAGCTTTTTTTCTTTAGCCTTCGTGCTAAGCTGAGGTTAGAATCTCCTGACTCCACTCTGATATTAAACGCATAGACATGAGTACTCTAACAGTCTTCAAATTTAATTCTTGGCAAGAAAAGTAGTATATCTCACAAAAAGACTGATATCCATAGATGCATCCTTGTCCCCTTGGCCTTCCTTGAAAAGAAGACTAAGTGTTTATCTGCAAGAAATAAAATAGGGCTTTATTTTGCTGAAGGACAAAAGTCTTCTGTTTGTTTAGAAGGTACAGCAGAAAAAGTGCACCCATTCAGAACTTGCATGCAGGACAAATCAAGCTACAAGCTATATAGTCAAGCCACATATCATGTTTCTTCAGTGCAAACCTCACAGTTTATAATCACAAGACTCGACACATTGTGGGTGTGCGCAAAACTTGTTTGTGTTTCTTTGGCTTTGGACAGCTGTGACTCATCCAGCTTGCATTACAATCTTTTAGTTCATGAGAGTGATAATTTACCAGCCCCAGAGTTCAACTGCACTCCGCCTTGCATTTGTTCGTGTCCCAGAGACCAAACCCTGGTTTTATTAAAGCCTCTGGGGGGCAGAAATAATGATGAATAATAATCTTCTCTGTTTTAACTTAATTATGCTTTTCCTTTGTTAATTAAAACCAGCAGGCGTAACAGCGTAATTCAAATGTTGCTAATGTGTAGCAATGAGCTTCTCACTGACAAATGTAAAGGGAACATGATTCAAATAATTGTCTGGCTAATCTTATGTGGTCACTTGCTTGTTTTCATCTTCACTGGCACAGTTTCTTTAACTAAATTATTAAATCATAAAGAATAATTGTAATGCTCTGAAGGAAAAGTCTAATATATATGGGGGGTTAAAACATGTTTTACCGCAGCATGAATTGTCTGAGTTTCATTACTCAAAGGCTACGTTCACACTGCAGGCGAAAGCGCATCAAATCCAACTTTTCTGACCCTATGCGACCCATATCCGATCATGGTATGTCAGTGTAAACGGCACAAATCTGATATTTTCAAATCCGATCTGGATCACTTTCGTATGTGGTACTGAGTCCGATACATATCTGATGTGAACAAGCCGACAAAAAAATCGGATTTGATCAAAAAATCAGATTTGATCAAAAAATTGGAACTGAGCATTAAGACCTGCAGTGTGAACGTAGCCATAGACTGATAGCATTCCTGGGTGATAAAGTGAAGAAACAGAGATCCTGACATATCAAATGGCAAGAGCGTATTGTGAATTCGTCGCCTGTCCGTTCCTCAATATGATTGACAGAGATCAGAATCATAGACTATGAAAGAAATGTTTGGACTGACAACACATTTTTGTATTATTGTGTCTCATTTTGGTTCTGTGAAATACAAAATGGTATTAGGAGACAGGACAGGGCTAGCTGGTTATCACACTAATTATGGTGGATAGCTGTGTAGCACCATCTGACATGATGTTAATATGTTGATAGCACATTTTAACAGAATAACACACACACCTGTTTCAGTTAACAAATACTATTTCACCGGCAGAGTACTGTGTCGTAAATTCAAACACAGAAAAAAGGTGACATTGATTTTGGAAGTGCAGCCACTTTATGCATTACCAAATCACAGAGACTCATTGAAAGCCCAATAAATGTCCATTGCTTAAAACTGTTGAGAGCATCACTTTTTAAATTGCTCTCTGGCAGAGTGGCTTTTCACACTCGCTCTTCCCCCGCACTCTTCGGCGCAACAAGCACAGAGTTCACAGCGGGTTCAATCTCTGATAAAGAGACGGACGGTTCTAATTGGAAACACTCATTTGGATTGTCCCGAGCTATAAGCTGTTTGTCTACATGGACACTGGCACCCATTCACAGACAGATGCAGGCAGCACATACACGCTCGAGTACGCACAAACCAATCAGCAGTTCTGTCTTTTAGAGTTTGTGTTGGATCTGCAGCTGACGGTCAGATTTGAGGGCTTAATGGGAAGGTTAGGGATACTCAGCTTATGTTCTTCAAAAGTAATCAGTACGTGCTTGTTATTATTCACATCAAAAGAATAATCAGAGCTTACATGCAAGTTTAGAGTACCGTACACAGTTCTTACAGAAAAATTATTCGATTAAAACAAATAGCTTCTTTCTACTAATAAGGATACAATTTTATGAAATGTTCTTGCTCTATTTAATTTGTTTCTTAGCATTATTCTTATTTTTATGTGATCAGAGGCTGGAAATTATAAAGAAAAACCTGAAGTTAGAAAAGCAAAGGTTTAAATATGTTTTATTCTTCAACTGAAAGTCAGTGTTTTTTCAAGTATTTTTTAAAACTTAAATCCATCTCTATTTGTTGAAATAAATTAAACAAATAGTATTTAAAAATGTAATAATAGAATTAATTTAAAATGTCATTGTGTTCTCCTCCCATGCAGGATCATACAAGAGTGGTCAGCCCCATCATCGACGTCATCAGCCTGGATAACTTTGCCTACTTGGCTGCCTCTGCTGACCTGAGAGGAGGTCAGGGCGTAATAAACAGATCATACACAGTGGTAGTTGATCACACAGAGATCTGCAGCTTTAACAAACCTTTGTGACATGACATCATGATTTCTGACAGAATTCAATACCTATGACTGAACAATAAAAGAGGTTTAAATATTTCATTGTTTTATTGAAAAGCAGTGATTTATAGAACAGAGTTTTTCCACAGATGTAAGGCTACGATTGATATTAAATTCAGGCCAGTATATTAGGTGAAATCATGCAACTGAGTCCAGCCAGAATATCTGTCATCTTGTCTGCTTTGGACTCATGTCTAGACAACAGGAAAATAAATTTGAAGATGAGAGCTGAACTTTTGCTTCCCCCATGCTTTTCTTTTTGTCAGGATTTGACTGGAGTCTCCACTTCAAGTGGGAGCAGATTCCCATTGAGCAAAAGATGGCAAGAAGTGACCCCACTCAGGCAATAAGGTATGTCTACAATGATATTTAGTGTGATAATATGCTTTGACTCATACCTGGAACATTCTCTTATGCATTATACGTGCATTGTACCCTCACAGACCACTTCATTAGATATCATAGACATATGTGTTCAACTGCTCATTAATGCCACCAATCCACCAATATGAAAGCAACTCCGTGCGTTTAGAGACTTAGATGGTCAAGATGACCCCCTGAAGTTCAAACCAAGCATCAGAATGGGGAAGAAAGGTGATTTCAGTGACTTTAAGCATGATAGATGAACCCAAAGTCACAAAGCTCAAATCATCTCAGACTGGTTTCTTGAAGATGACACTGTACTCAAATAGCCGCCTGTGGTGGAAAAGGAGAGTCACATGATGGCAAATGTGCCGCAACTGTGCAATGCTGTCATTTCATCTCCGAGGAATGTTTCCAGCACCTTATTGTATCTGTGCCATAAGAAAATTAAGGCAACTCTGAGGGATAAATAGAATCCAACCCCAGTACCAGCAAGATGTGACTAATAAAGTGGCCAGAGACTGTATATTGTATGTGAATGACACATTATGGATTAATATGTCAGTTTTGGTTCTTGGATTAGACTAAAGTTAAAATAGAGAGCCATATCTTACTCTAAAAAAGTTCAAGATAAATCATCATAGTCAGGTCCTTTCTATGTTGGTATTTGCAGTCCTTTTGTGGTGTGTTTTCCCCCTAAAACACGTCCAAATCGCAGCAAAGTAGTTAATGCATAACATCTGCTGAGCAAAATACAACTTTAAGCTCCTTTGATTTGTTGTTTCTTTCTGGAAAATATTCCCTTCTGGTGATTCTGATGAGGTCTGCATGAATAAGCGTGCAAGTGAAGATTTGTAACTCCTTCCCTTACTCCACTCTGCAGGACTCCCGTCATCGCTGGTGGGATCTTCGTCATGGACAGGAGTTGGTTCAACCACCTCGGCCAGTATGACACCCACATGGACATCTGGGGAGGGGAGAACTTTGGTGAGATCATCGACGATTTCTAACCCTACTTGAATCAGATGACTTTTATTATCATATCATCCTCCACACGCATCCCACACCAAATGTCTTTAAATAAAACTAAGCCTTACTCTGCTGGCAAAGACTTACCAGACTCCAACAATGTAAATATTCCCAACTTTATTCAAGATGAAGGATTCCTAACAAGTTTATGTTAATTGATGACATTTACAATTACCTAATGTTGGCTAGGAGCAGGAAAGTAGGAGGATCAGAGTTAGCACATGTACTTACCAAAATAAAAGCCATAATGTTTATGAATAATTTTCTCATTCAGTCTAAAATAAATACTAAGTCCTGTGTTTACAAGGTTTTCTAACAAAAATAATTTAATCACATATTAAAGAACATAATGTTTGTGTCAATTTAGTGCAATTTATTTTGTAAAATACAAAGCCGTTTCCCATAAAACGATTTCATGTGTTAAGTCTGCATGCCTGGCTCTTTTGAATCATCTCCAAAATGCTAAATATGTCCCTAGAATTTGAATGATCCACTATGACTGCTTTCATTCTGATGATTTACAGCTAACAGCCATCTGCTACAGGAAACAGTAGCAGGCGTACTGCACTGATATTGGAATGACACACATCAGGGCATTAATTCTAGGAGAGACTGACAAAATGACAGGCACGTCTTCAGTGGTACGCCTGCATTTTTGGACTCAACCACTGCATCTTTCCTTTTGCAGAGCTTTCTTTCCGGGTGTGGCTGTGCGGAGGAAGTCTGGAGATTCTTCCCTGCAGCCGCGTGGGTCACGTGTTCAGGAAACGGCACCCGTACGACTTCCCGGAGGGCAACGCTCTTACCTACATTAAGTGAGTAGGCTGGTCTAACTGATGACAGTTATTAACACGGAAACAACAGAATGACCTTTCGCTTGTTGTTCGCCCTAAAATCTCAAATGTCACATGATTCAGCTCCACTCAGTGTGAAGTTAAATGCTTCGCCAGGCAAACTCACACTTTTCACACATCTTGACCCAAGTGCGAGTGAGAGATGAGTGTGTAAGAGAACTATGAAAGCATCCGCAGAGCTCCTTATTTTACATCATTGTTCTTAATACCTAGTAAAGGTGGAGATGCTCACAAATATCTGGCTCTGTCTGGGAAGACTAAAGCAGCAAGTTTGCAGGTTTTGAACTGTTGTATAATGACCCATAATGTGCTGTTGCTGACAGACTCTTTAGATAATGTTGCTTTTTATGAATCAAACCCAACATTACTAGTTGAAAATGCACATAAAATGTAAGATCTCAAAGCACAATAATATTTGTAGAGGAGCTGCAGTGAATAGCTGACGTATGAAGGCTCCAGAAGCATAGCACTGTCATTAAAGCTGGCTGCAGGAATGCTGGCAGCGCTGTCATTACTGTGTCTGAGCAGGTGTTGTGTCTCTGTCCACGCAGGAACACCCGTCGGGCCGCTGAAGTGTGGATGGATGAGTATAAACAGTACTACTACTCTGCGAGGCCGTCGGCTCAGGGAAAAGCCTTCGGCAGGTTTGTCTGCTATAATGTCATCCTCCTTGCTCATATTTGCTTATATTTAATACAATGATTCTGTGTCTCCTGAGTTTCCAAGGTGTTTATAAGGTACCAAGTTTTATACGCAAGCATTAAAAAAACGCTTTGCACACCAATTTTTAAATTTGCATGCACTGAGACTTCAACTAACATTTATTTATTTTAATTACAGATTATTCAGGGGATTTGTATGTTCTGTTAAAATAATTTTAAAATGCCTGTGATGATGTTACTCAATCCAAGGTGGCCCAGTTAAGACAACAAACCCTTACATTTGATAGATGAAACCAGAACAATGAAGTTTCAACACTGTTGTCAGTGTCAGATCTGTTGGACCTACAAGTTCTGTTCCTTTTGTATAAAAGGCCCAACACCAGTAAAAATGCAAAAATATAAGAAGTAAGAAGCAAAAAAACAAAACTCAGTAAATAAAACACCCACACACACTGGTTTAACATTTTAAAGAAAACCTGTGTTAGCTGAGTCTGTAATTCATACTCCATAAGCTGTTGATGGCAGGTTCACAAGGTTAAATCCACATTTTCTTTCTCATTCTCTCCTCCTTATCTTTTTTATGTGTTTTCTTTACATTATTTCTCTTTGTCCCTAAATATTCTTGTTATCTGGTCTTGCAGTATCACAGACCGTCTGGCGCTGCGACGGAAGCTGAACTGCAAACCTTTCCGCTGGTACATGGAGAACGTCTATCCCGAGCTGAGGTAACTAGGTTAACGTTTTATTCTCCCTCAATGGCACAGCATTGGAACACAAAAAATTAAAGTGCAATTTGCAACATTTTTTATCACATACAGAAAAATATTTCAGTAAGGAGGAATCATTTGGAAAAATTGAACACAATTTACTGAGACACAGAATTCAGTTTAGCTGTTTGGTAATTAGATGCCGATGATCCATCAAGGCAGAATGGAATCCTATCAGTGACAGGAATTAGGACAGGAGCCCCGGAGTCTAGTATACTCTAGTGGTGGTGAGCATGAAGATGGAGGCTTCGACGGGGCTCTGAGTGACCCGGGTGAGGCAGAGATGGGAAGAAGACAGGTTGCACAAACGAGAGCCTGAAAGACAGAATGACAAAAGAGATTTAAAGTATATAGAATGGAAGCTGATTGGCTCACAGGAAGCAGGTAAGAAAATGATTGGACAAGAGCAGGAGTGTCAAACACAAGACTTCAATCCCACCCAGTGGAAGTCATAAACTTTGTACTTTTACAACTTTTCCTAATAATAAAAACCTCCCCTGTGGTTATTTATACTACACCAAAGTAATGAAGTAATAAATAAACTATTAGATGACAGAAGAATCCTTGTTTTTTTTACTACCTACAATAGAAATTTATTTTTTTCCCAATGATTAGTTAAGGTATAGTTAGGTTGACAGAAAGGGGGGTTTCTTTGGTCCAGTCTATTTAACATCAAAGAAGGTTGTACTTGGCCCATGATGTAAAATGAATAATCATGTTAGTATTGAGTTTGACAGTGTGGAGAAATTGAAGTGATGTAAAGAATAGACTAGGAGCCAAACACTTAGGAAGCAGACAGCTGAGTGATTGCAGATGTCCCTTATTGAACATATGCATAAGCTTCATTAATTACTGTACTTACACTTAAAGGAGTCGATATTAAAAGATTAACTGGTACGATACTTTCTGCATTTTCTGCACTTATAAAGTTCAGATTCGATTGGCAATGACTGGAAAATATCTAGTGTGAAAACTAGTATTCTTTTTCCTCATGTGTGAGGTCATATGTATGACTATCATAGAAAAAAACTTTTTCCATCAGCAGATGGATATGAAAACTGAGTCATAGTGTCAGACTCTCCACGGGGAACATCCATTTTTCAGTGGAGATATACATTATTTATGCAGTGCATCATAGAAGTTGTTGTGGATCACTTTTTAGTATCTGGTTTGAATTATTTGTTATGCAAGAGAGACAAAGACTTTTCCAAACACCATTAGAATCCAACAAATGGAAATGTTCTCATCATGTTTTCACCTATGTTTATTTCTGATTGATCTCTGGAAGAGGCTCTGATGAAGCAGAAATAACATTCAAGCTCTGTTTCCTTTAAGATAAAACGTGTTTTTTTCCCCCCTGAAGTAATCTCAAAAACCCCTCGAGGTGCCATTACCCCGAAGTTCAGAGCCAGTCATCTAAATATAAACGATCTGGGTGGGAACCTCTGAGTGGGTTATCAGCTTGTATCTCACGAGCTTTTTTTCTCAAGCTACTCCCTCGCCACTTCAGCTGTATCTGCTCCAAATAAGTCTGGTCTCTCAGAGTGTAACTGTATATCGTTTTCAGAACATGTTGAAATGATGCACATTACTTAGCGTTGCAATTCAGTTACTCACTTTAATCCATCTGTTCTTTATTGTTGAAATAAGACCTTTCACTGGCTTTGCGCCTGTCTCTTCTCTCTTGGCTCCCTACAGGGTCCCTGAGCAGGAAGCAGTGTCCAGTGTGTTGAAACAGGGCGGTTTGTGTCTGGAGACCCGTGGGACCGACGGCCTCGGGCTGGCAGAGTGTAGGGGCCTCGGAGCCAACAGGCCACAGTCACAGGTCAGGACTTTGCCACTAGAGGGCGATTTATTGTGGCTCACAGTTATTGTTAGAAATACATCGGACTCTGTCCTGCACACTCTCATTTTTGGTTCTAATTGAGTTCTATTAAAGCTGTCTCAGCAAAATGCAACTCTTTTTAAATTCTATGCTGCTGTTCACCAGCCCAATTTGTAAACAGTGAATTGTAGATATTAATATAGGTGTGTGTGTGTGTGTGTGTAATGCTTGCTAAATTATCCATATGTGGCCTGACTTGCTCTTAAAAAACACTGGTACATATTGTTTGAAGTATGCAAGAGATCCTTCCTTTAAATATTCAATAAACTAAAAGGTGTGCTTGAGTTTTTTGAGTGTGCAGAATTTGCACTTATGGTCCCATTAAATTAAATCTGTCCCAGAACTGCATCTTTATAAACAAGTTGGGCATAAAATTGGCTTTCTTATTCGTATTAGTGGAAATCCATAACCCACTGAAGCAAAGTGCCTGATGCACAGGTGTCATTTTTACCAGTTTAGTAGAAGTGCATTATTAAAGACTACATTTAAATTTAACTCCATATTTTTAACATGGTTACCACAACATTCCTGTAGTGGCACCACTCTGTATCGGTGGGGCCCACCCCCACAGTTTAAGAACCACCGGTCTATTTCACATTCTTCCTTCAGATGATAGCAGTCATACATTTTCTGTGTTTTGCAGAGATGGGAGTTAATAGAGCCGCTGATCCGGCAGCAGGACCTTTGCCTGGCAATTTCTGCTTTCACAGCGGGGTCGAAGGTCAAGATGGAGCCCTGCAATACAAAAGAGCCGAGACAGGTAAGAGGAAATACTGTTAGCTGATCAAATTGTATTTTCAGAGCCATAAAGAACTGGACTAAAGCGTTTTTTCCTACTATTGCCTGTGGATCGGTCATAGCAAATTAAACAGTCTGTGCTAGCAGTCAGTGAGGGACACTTTAGCTGTTCATCAATAAAAAAGCTTTATAGTAATAGCTTTAAAGGATAACATAGGTGAGCATATTTATCTTGAGCTTGGTGGTGTCCAGACATTTAGCACACACTGTGCAATTGTCTTTGTGTTGACTAAGGGTTAAGAAAAGAAACAGGACATGCTTTAATCTTGTGCTGCCAGTCACCGTTAACCTAATGTCTTAGGTTTTCCAGAAGGTTACTTCACTTTTGGCATCAAGCTGTTCATGCTTGATGTGCCACTCGCAGACCTGAAGTCGAACATAAAAGATTTGGACATAAGAGATGGTTTCAGCGCAGATGCTCAGCAGCCCGCCTGCCGATGATGCCAGGAGGCTGAGACAATCTGAGTTTTGCACTGATGCAGATCCTGCCAAATAAGAGTAGTTGACTTTATAGATGCAGTAGAACAAATGCTCCCATAACTTCAGACCCCACCCCGTTCCTTCCTTGTTCTCCTTTTTGTGATTATTTAATGCTCGCATCCCAGGGGGAATGGAGTTGGCTGCACGGTGATTTATGACACTAAAGAGGGAGTTATTAACTCAAACCATGTGCCGGATTCTTGCCAGGCTTTCCTCTCATCTCTCAGCTGGCCCATCGAAGTCCTTTGAGAGTATTTTTGGGAGGATGCCCATCAACGAGAAAGCAGTTATTGCTGTGGGAAACATTTGGTCTCTTTGTCCTGATGCTTTAATCCCCGAGAAAGAAAAATAATACTTGTGTTTTTGACTTTGCTGCACAGAAGATAATTAACACTGTAGGCATAAAGTGACAATGGAGCCTTTATAAAAACATAAATATCAACATTAAACAACCGTCTGAAATCGTTTATGGCAATATTGTACCTTTCTACCATGAATGTCTTTTTGATATTTTCAGTTTTCAAATCTTTCAATAATTCTGAAAGAATTTCATTATGTTTAGGGCTTTATAGGTGATATCAGATCCGGTGATCGTCTAAAAGCTGTTTAGAGCCAAGGCCAAAATGAATAAATGTAATAAAATACTCTGAGTTTCTCTGGCCAACAGATCACAAAATAATGGTGTCAGCTGCATATTACACAGTCTCCTGTTTATTGATGCATTGGCGCAGTGACATATTATTTCCTCCTTAAACAAAAGTTCTGACTGAGCACACTCTTCTAGTAGTTACAGTGTAATAACACGTGCATACACAGATGCGCTCTCTCTGGGATTTGAAGATTAACCCCACATTCACCTCTAAATTTTAATAAGCCTCCATGTGGCTCTTGATATCTGTACTTGGCAGTCAGTTCAGCTCTGAGTACTTACTCAGTGACCCAATAAAGGAACCAGTTATGCCTGGTGATTTGTAGACATCCTGCCTGAGGGACAGGTGTTTCTGGCAGGCTTTCCTTTCAGATTTCTTGTCAGATTTGCTTTACACACTGTGAAGGTAGAAAATAATATTCGATTTATGGAATCAACACCTGGCTTTGTATTATGTCAGTGTTGATGTATATCCTCGCTGCTTGTAAGCCAGTAGCCCCTCCCATGTAGCTAAAATGGCTTGTTTAAGACAGTGTATGAAGTGAGGGGCTGTAAGCCCAGTACTGGAAAAATTAGGATTGTTTTGAAATGTCACAGTGCAAAGTGACTCCAAGAATAGTGCATCTGTAAAAAAGAAATGAACAAAATGAATGACCAGCTTTGCAACTGTTTTAGTGAAAAAAGAATATTGCTGAACTGCTCAGACTTGGGTCACATGACTGTGCATTATACTTGTAATTAAAAAAAAAGATCAGGTAATCGTGTACAAAAAGAATCAATTGTAAATTTATGCAAATTTACTGGGTAGTTTATTGGTATGATATTGCATATTTTGTTTTTAAAATCCTGAGTAAATGTAGTCATTCTCTATGACATGTATTCAAGTAAAAGTAATAAGTAGTTGAAATGCCAGATTCTTTACTTGATTTTAAGTTATTTATGAGAATAGATGTTCTGAATTAATGTTTAGCTCTGAGAAATGCAATAACAAATTGAGTCTCTGTTATCTATGATTAAAGATTAGATTCATTATGTAGATTGATTCAAGACACCTTGTGATCTGAGGGCAAAGAATGGTGGAGGTGGGGGAAGGAAAGTAAAAACAAAAGTTTACTTTCTCACAAATCTATATCCACATCTGAAGCCCCTTTAAGTCTCCTGAGGTATAAAAATAAATAACTTTACACAGTATATGCACATGACTGAAAATGGCCCCTACACAGGACATCTTATCAGCAGAAATAAATTGTTTCTTCTCTCGTGGGATGGCAGGCTGCCGTGCTCTGCAGCTGGCTGTACAATGATTTTTCCACCAAGGGTGCAGAAAGTCAGTCATTCATGTGATTACTGCAATCCACCCCTGACTCAGTTCATTTCTCACTACTAACATGAACCTCCTTTGCTGATGCACATCATTTATGAGCAATGGATTAACAGGAATGAGTCAATGTGCACGAACATCTGTTAACAAACCAGCATGAAATGATTTTTTTGGTCTTTACAGAAGTGGAAGCCAAAGGGCACAGCTCTGCAGCACATGGTCAGTGGCCTCTGCCTGGACAGTCAAACCCCGATGGGACCTCCAGTCATTTTACAGTGTCGCCCCCAGATGGCCAGCCAGTCCTGGGAGCCACAAGTCATTACCTGAGCCACAGCAAATGAGAAAAGGGAGAGGGAGGAGCAGATTCTGGACCCAGCCTGCAGAAGGAATTGGGGTATCACGTCTGCACACTGTTTGTCGCCTTGCTGAAGGATAAAAGTAGTGGGAACTCTACTGTCTTGAAGTCAACTTCTAGCTCCTGCTCATTGTGTCTTGGGGACAAGAGCGCGCTGAAAACATTTTAAGACCCTGTTGAACAAAACATCTAAGGTCTTCTGTGTACAGTGCTTCATCCTTCCAGGATGCTTTAGTTCTTCTGAGTAATCTACGCTTTTCACAAAAAACTGTCACACATCCCACTTTTCATTTCTGTATCTATTCTGGTCTATGTGTTGCTTCAATCTGGAATAGTGAAGATTACCCGAAACGAAAGAGTGCATAATGTACTGTTGCTAATATGCTGACTTGCACTTGACCCACTCTGAGTCTTGAGGTTTTTGGGCTGTTGAAGCATGTCTGATGACTGTGTGGACCAGGGCAGTTTTATGTGCAGTCAACTAAAATCTGAAAACAAATTTTTTTTTAAATTGTTATTGCTGAATGGCAGTCTTGAAACCACCATGCGAAGCACTGTCAGGAAGATTATTTATTGTTTTGCATGGTCGGACCCAAAGAATGGTTTTATTTTTTCTCCGTCTCTACAAAGTTTTATGTAAATATTTAAAGCAGGTAATGGCTTGTTTTGTGTAAAGTTCTCTATATGTTGTTTGAAAAAATAAAACGTGGTAATGGAGACATTGCTGTTGTAGTCATTTGAATAATAAACTGGATTACTGCACCATCACTGCTCTTTTCATCATTTTATAAAACAGCAAAAATCCTTTTTTTTTGCATTGTACATGTTTGCATCCTAATTCACAATGGATATCCGAATAATTACATGGGGCTTATTGTAGCCATTTCCAACTTCATTTGTATCCTTGGAATCTGCTAGAGTAGATTTACATGATTCATAGTTAAAAGTAATAATTTTATTCTTTTGTGTAGCCAAACAACTGGTTTAGCTTCTCTTACTTTAAGCCTTCTGGTTGCCCTCTCAAACATAAAGTTTAAAGAGTGGTTGTTTGGACTCAGTGCCTAACATAACCATTTTTAGACTATCCCCTGTCCTTGATATAACAAACGCTAAAGTGAGTCTGAAATGGACTGAGGTTTTGGCTCACAGGCATTACTTTCACATACTCTGACCAGATTATTTGAAATTATCCATTTAAATATACTAAGAAAAGCATTGCAGTTCCCCTTTTAAGTCCATTATATTTGAGACATTTATTTAAAGTATATATATTTTTAATATAAAGCAAAAAAAAAAATCAAGTAGTTTAATGGAGTTCTTCAGATGCTGACAGTAGATTATTCCATTACTTGGGGCCAGGGTGAAATTAGGAGTGTATTCCCTTTAAAAGTAAGGGCCATGATTAGCTTCAATGTGTGCATAAATAATCTTTTTAATTAGGCAACGCAGTAAGTGGGAAAATCTGTAGACTCATTGCGACATGATTGAAACCGTTCACCACTCATTACTCACACAAAGTGACCACCAGGGGGCATAATATGCTAACTTTTTTTCATTATAACGTTGGTAACTTCATTGATGGAACCTAGTGGTAAAAATACTAGATATACAAAATGTAAATACATTTAAAAATAAAATAAAAGACTCTCGAAGAGTTTAGATAATTAAGGGGAAAAAAGATCGGCATTAACAACGTATTGGAGACTGGGAGGTCACTGCTGGGGCACTGTGATGATTATTAAAGATACTATGCAAGGCTGCATAACAGGCTTGACAACTTTGTGAACCAAAGGTTTTTTTTGTTTCCCTCCTTGTTGGTTTTATAACCTTTGAGGACACAATACAAGCTCCACTGCAGCTTACAAGGCTTTAAAGGTATGCGAGGAATGCAACTTTATGCTGATAAACTTCTGGCCTTTTCAAGGGGTCAGTGAAGACAGCGGGAGTGGAGGAAGCCTTTAACTGGATGTATATGGAAAGAAACACGTTTCACTCATTTAAACGAGCTTCGTTTTTGTTATGTGGTGAGAACGTGATGGCCTACACAGGAAGGATGATTACGGTGAAACTCGGGATGGCACTGCACTGTTGCCCTAATTTTTTGTCGTTTCAGGAGTGACCTCACTGACAGGGTTATATTTGCATATCACCCAGACAATGAATTTGTAATGAAGGTGCTCGTTAAAAGTGGTGCAACTGAACGTTTGCAATGGTGCTTTACATACCCTACTACATTTGAGAGGAAAATAGCACTAATGTATGAAATACAAGAAAACTTAATGAGAAACATATGCATACAGTTTGATACCTGCTTATATAGAAACCAGCCCCACTGTAACAAAATACGAAAAGTAAAGTGTTGCTTAAAATTTATTAATTGTAACAATAATCCATCACACACTCTTCAGGTCAGATTATAGTAGTTATATATTTACAGGTGCATCTTAATTGAAGCTAAACCCGATAGACAGAAGCGGTGTCTTACAATGTGCTTTCACGCCTGCTTCTCTTAATAACTACGAGACGAACAGCATAAAGAGTGAAACTCAGCTTCGATCCAGGTTGCACTATCGACCATCGATCACCTTCGATGTACACGCGCCGGCCAATGGGGGTCACGCGGAGGCGGTCCGTTGCTAAGGAGGAAGTTTGATTGAGGCTCTGAGTAGCAGCCATTCAGCGGCGGTGGCTGAAGCGATTGGACTGCGAGCGTCTCTCCCGACACTTTCTGTGGAATTTGAATTATTTTGGCAGGGCACGGCTCGTGATACACTGGTGACGGCATACACGGGGAATCTGCAGGGTCGCAGCGGTGATCGCAGGTAGGTTGAAAGTGGGCTGTGTGCACTTTGGTAAGCATGCCCGGTGAAGCTTGTTAGCTCACCGAGCTAAGCAACACTAGCTTGTGCCTCTCTGATGCGGCACACGGAGCTATGGCAGCTCCCATTAACACGGCGTTTAGCGCTCTTGCTAACCTAACAAAATAGCACAAGCAGAGACAAAATAGATGGTGTTAAGCTGTCTAACATCTTTATTTCCTGTTAGAAAATATCTGCTTCTGTCTTGCCGAATAAGCTAAGGTGTTTAAGAGGTATGGCTAACGTTAGTAGCGTTCTCAAGTTACCTGGATAACTTTAGGGGGATGGACGTTATTCAGCAAAATGACCTAAGCTCATCGGATAGCTTGCTCCTAGCACACGGTTTGTCACGACATTCACTTACACCCTATCACACGGTTCGCTTGTGTAATACCATCCTTACAAATGGTATTAATCGGTAGCTTGGCAGTTTAGTGACTTGCAAGTTTGTCCCCCCCGCCCCCCTCAAAAAGTGTTCTGTAACAATAAAGGTGAGTCTTCTTAACACTCATCCATCCAGACAGGTTGATCGCCATGACGATACAGACTGTGACTCAGAGTCTTAGCACTCGGAATGTTTCTGAAGTGTGATAATGTGTCTTAGATCGTCTTATATGGCAGGTGGATCTTTTCTTGCAAGAGAGATCAAGAAGTCTGCCATTCATGATCAGATAACCATCAGTGGTCAGATTACCTTCCACGTGGAGACTGTACTAAGATAACCATGTGATAGATTGTGTGATAGCCCCAGCAGCACAACCATACGGTTGAAAACATCCTGTTTATTGGACGCTAATTCTATTTGGATTCTGTCATTAGGCATTTTATTATTGGAGCAGCGATGTAATTTGTGACCTGAAATAATACACAGGATGAGTTATTTGTTTTTGTTTGGAAAACACAGACGCAACCCTCTGACTGGTCGAGGAGAGGTGCTGAAATCCAGTTATTCTGACTGTAAATATCAGATTATAGTAAAATTTCAAAATATGTCCTGCATTGCTTATTTTATTCTGCTTACAATACTAGCACTCGGTTTCAGAGTGCTCACAGCAGTGGGGGATGTAGTCAAGTGCTATTCAGTTTATATACTTTTTACTAGGTATTGCTAGTGCCAGGTTTGACTCCCTTTTTCATTGAGAACAGAAATTCTTTGTGGCAGAGATTCATAGGTTGGACATGTTGTATGTTGTGCTCGTCACCTTTCTTCCCCATTGTGATGCTCAGTTTGAACTTGGTCTTGTTAACCAGCTCTCCCAGTTGCTGCCATGTGATTGGCTGATCATTTGTTTGAATTAAGGAGTAGTTGATCAGGGGCACCTACTAAAGTGAGTGAAGAGGACATTAGGAGTGCTCGCACATCAGCTGTTGACTGCTGTCATGCTATCTGCAGGGAAGATGACATTTAGTGATGGCAGGGGATAGTTATCTGTTGTGTCATGTCAGTTTTGCACAGGCTAAATGTTTAATGATGGTGTGTTAAAGACCTGAAAGAAGCAGTAGACCTGTTAGATAAGGGTTAGAAAAAGAATGTTAGGGCAGAAAATAAAAACAAAACAATTAAAAAAGATCTGCCAAATGTATATTTTTAACAGTGATTTTGAACTGGATGTATCAATGGATTAATTCCCAAACAGGGTAGTCTTAATTCTATTTACCATATGTAACAAATCCTAAATGTTCTATAAAAGCAACACAGGAAAGAGAAATAGTGTCATTATTGTTATTCATCCCTAGTGGTAGCACAGTAATGACCAGAGAGATGCAGTTTGATGTCAGCTCTTATCCAGGGTTTGTTCTGCATTTACAACATTTTGGCACCCATCAAAGACAATTTAGCCTCCACTCTGAGGAAAATCACCAGGACTGTCATTTTTGTCAATATTTTTTGCTAGTGGTCTCTAAATTACTCAGCCTTAAAATGCACATGCAGACTTCTGTAAGGTCTGGCTATACAGACCCTTTTGTGGTTATGTGTGTAGCAGTCTCCAAAGGCTCATTTTGTGTTCTTTTTGGGGGACTGCTGCTTTTCCCTTACAGAGGGAGATGAGATTTTTTCTTTCCTCCAAATTTTGAAAGGGATGGCTTAGCTCATCTCACAGGATGAGGGAGGCAAGATTGGCTACCAGCCACCAAACCCACTGTGTAAGTCTGTCAGCTGTTTGGGAGAGGAGGAGAATGCAGGAGCAAGTCTCTGTCCTGGGCTCTGTGATTCACTCTGTGGGAGAATCTAGCTTTAACTCTCAGCATTTTGCTCTCTTCTCAAAGGCCGGGGCCTACACTTGGCAGTGAGTTGTACATGTGAATACTGAGTAGTGATGCAACTGCAGGTAGATAAAGTTGCCGTATGATGACGATGCAGTCTAAAGCTTTACCCTGATAGGACCCTGATAGGAGAGTGATAGCTGAGCCTCTTGCTGCTCATGGTGAAATTAGAGTGAATGTCGCTGTCAGCTTAGCATTCAGTCCAGCGTTACCTTGGTCATTAAGAGATGACTGATATAGCAGATATGTTTTTCGTTTTCACATTATCGTCAAACAGTCTACATCAGGGTGATGTGTATGTGTCATCTGAGCCAGTTTCAGTGTTGTTATCCATATCCTGTGCTTTTTGTCAACATCAGTTCTTGGTGGTAGTGATGCACCCATTAAATGAAATGCTCAGATGTTTACTTATTAAACCTGACTTGTGTGGGAATGCGAGAAAAAGGGTTTGTAAACTCATCTTCACCGAAATGCCTGCAAACCCGATTCTCTTCCAAGTGATTTTTCGTCAGGCGTGAGAATGTTATCCAAACGCGTGGGTCTTTTGATGATGTAGATGTGCGAGATTATGACACGACAATGCAGACAATGCTTTCATTAACATCAAACGCTAAAGCGGAATGTGTTTTGACGCCCTCCTGTTTTACAAGTACCAAAATGCTGCTCCCTAAGAATGCTGCTTGCAGTCTGTAAGCTTTTATTTATAAACTCTAATTGGACAGTGTGACACAAGATGAATACAGTCCACCAAATTGAACTCTTCTGCTTTGAATAAGCATAGAGAAACTGATGTATATAATAAATGCCACAAAAAGGAAGCATTGTAAAAAGGTCCATTGTATGTTAATGGTCCCCCTCACAAAAGGAGGTCAACATCCAGGTGCATGTGGGATTCGATGCCTTTGAATCGATAGAGTGTCTACACTTGCTAGCTTCATATTCTCTGCTGGATTAGATCCAGCAAAGACACTCTGAGAGGATTCAACCAGAGGAGAGGTTTTAGAAGCAGGATCTCAAATGTGCCGCTGACCCCATTTCAACATAAGTAGCCTAAAATAGGATGTGTGGAGTTGATTTGAACTTCTGTGTTTGCTGTTTGTTGGACATGTTTATTTGCTGCATTGTTATTACCACTCATAAACCTTGTTTTTAGTATTGTGATTCTCTCAGCCAATGCAAAAATACAGTCATTTCATTGTAAATGTATTATTGTAATCACATATATACATATTGCACCTGATGTCCAAGAGGTGACGAAGTAATTTCCCGTCACTTGGAGCAATAACTGTATTAGTGCAACTGCTGCAGTTACAAAATATATGCATAGTACACAGAGTCTATGGGCTGCTTCAACAGGAATTTCCTCTTTTATAGAAGATAAAACTGGTAGAACTGATAAGTCTCAATGTTTCTACACATTAACAGAAATAGTGTTTGAAGTTCTTGTGGCTGTTTTTCAAATCACATTTCTTCTCTCTGGTTCAAAGTACTTTTATTTGCCCTGTTTTATGCAAACCGTGCAGTATTTGTATCTGTAGGCTGTTTCTTAGTGGCAGCATTTGGCTTTGTTAGCACTCTTTTAAGAAAGTGGAAAAAAAAAAACACAGTGTAAGGTGGGCCCTGGATGGTGTTTAACTGCTTTGAACTCGATTCCTAAAGTGTCCCCATCAGGGACAATATCTTTAGCTTGTAATTAGGTGCAAAGGGCTTTGAGCTCCTCATTTTGCCCTGGCTGTTGAAACTATGGATTAGGGCCAGGAGGGTTGGGGGTGCATCACTGTATGCAAGGAGTTGCCTTTCAGGTTAGTGTCTGTGTGACTCCTCCCGTGGTATGGTATGGGGCTCAGGGACTCCTTTGTCCCTCTCTAGGCCCCTGTAATGGTGATACCTGAGCCTCCTGGACTAGAACAGCTCATGCTTTATTCAGCCCTCTGATCTCTGCTTTAATTATGAGTGACCCAGAATGGAGTGACCGCTAGTGTATCTCACAGGTTGGGAGTAACCAGTTCTAGTTAGAGTGCTAAGATGTGTAAGTATTTTAACTGTGGTGCTTGTTGCTTCACAAAGAGATGTTTATTTATAAAGCACAACGATTGGAATGACCAAAATGTTAACAGTAGGCAACAGTGACATCGGATAAGGTATAAAAATAGCCACTGGAAGAGGTTTCAATCTGGGATTTAAGGAGCTTTTTATATTTCTGATCTTTTCTAGATGTTATTTACCTTTTAAGGGGGACTGTAATGCTCGTTTACAGGTCCGTGTTTTTGTTCTTGGACTAATATAGCTTAGTATGATTTATAGTTCAAAATAATCCTTATTTATCTTGCCTTGGTGCAGCTCCTTAGTTTGTATAAGTGTTTGAACCAGACGTTTTTAGCTCCTTTCCAGCCTGCATATAAGATATCCTCCCATCCTCTGATTATCTGCCCCTCTCAGATGGAAGATTTGAACAGCAGGTGGGTGGGGCTTCTGTTCTCACACCCGAGATGGCCATATTGGCTAAATCCTCTCCCCTTGGCACCATAGAGAGTTCAGAGAAGAGCTCCTGTGCTTCAGGAGTTCAGACACATTGACTTCCTTATTTGAATCTCCAGCTATTTTTACTATGAATATCTACTACTGGAAAAGTGTCTGTCTGCCACCTAAACTAACACTTCAGCAGCTTATAATGTGACAAAAGATTCTGATGCAAAGTCAGGTTTCGGTATTGATCTTGTAAAACCACCGCTGTGCATCTCTTTCTCAGTTCCTGTGTATGAACTACGTAAACTGAGAGCGCGGTTGGTGTAATTACTACTTGTCTTAACACTAAGTGATATGTGTTTATGCCAAATGACTGCCTGTCCATAGCATGGGTAACAGTTGCACTGTTCTCTTGCATACTGTGACCATCTGCAGGCAGCTTCTAGTGTAGTTCTGCCTAATCTGCACAATAGTCATGGATTTTCTTGGCCCCGCCTCCTCTGGTCACCCTGATGTATCAAGGTTGCTGTGGAACTAGTTTCCTGGTAACCACCACAGTGGTTGCTGGATGATGCAGCGGGAAAAAGCAAGATGACCCAACAAAATATTCAAAGTTGGTGCCACAGAATAAAAAAAACCTCCTTGCATACAAAATGGGAGGAAAAAACTGCATTATTTTTACGTCCACAGCGTACGGCCTAAATGGCCAAAATGTGCTCTGCGTGCTTTTGTGTACATCAGGATCTAATAATTGTTTTTACAGTTTTAAATCTAATAGCTGTCATGTTATTGATTCCCAAATTTACTTGAAATTCCCCCTTTGTTTTACTGTGCTTGATAAGAGTTCCCTCTTTGCACCCACAAATTTTGTCATCTCAGCAGAACTGTGTTTGGAAATACACTAAGCTATGATGCTGGATGGGGGCAAGTCAAAGAAAGCATAGTAAGCCATAGTAGTGGTGCGAAGGCTTGCCTAATGGAGTTGGTGTGTTATCATTAACACATCATCAAACACATAAGTGTTTGTTTTTTGTTATCTTAATCAGTAGTTACTTTATAGAGTGTGTTCATAGAATAGCATTGATTGAAACCTGACAGCTATTGAAGCTTGAACTTGTACGTGTGATATAAATCATAAATCTATAAAATAATCCTGTATGCTGATGTTTATTCTTGGTTATTTTTGTGTGGAGGTAAAAAGCATTAAACACTGGTGCATTTCTGAGGTGTTGCTTGCCTGATTTAATGAAAATACCTGTTTTTATAGAGACATCTGTTTGCATGCAACATAATGAATTAAGATGTGAAATGAGGTACAGCTGTGGTATCAACACTAAGAAACATCTCTGAAATCAGCTCGAAAATATGACATTGATACCGGTCTCGAAAGCTGTCTCCTTTACGGCCTCATAAACGAGCTCTTTTCCTCCAGTGTAACATCTCTCGTCTGTTAAGATGTTGCTGCTTAGTGAGCAAATTCCTCCTCTAACTCTTGGTTTACAGGGAAGCTCCTTTTGGCCCATATGGGTCTGCTTTTACCGGCATTGCCTGTTGTATAACTGCAGCGTGCCTCATCCAAAGTCTGCTGGCTGCTGCTGGGATTTCTGTTAGATAACAGTATGGTATGAACAAGCAAAGGAATCGGAGATGCTTCTGAGTTGTTCTTCTAATGCACCACTGCAGGAGTTTTTTCTGGTGGTGGTCAGAACTGTTTCATACCGCTGTATTGTGGACAGTGGAGGGAGGATCGGCACACCAAGCACCACCACTCTAGCCTAATCGATAATGAACGTTCCCCAGCACAAGAAAGACGTCAATTATTAATGAGCTGAATATCATGTTTTGCTTCAAGTGAAGACACTTGTTTTGTTTTTTGTTTTTAAATCACTGCTGATTTGCAGCGATCGGTGTGAGTAAGAGGAAAAGAAAGAAAAAAAAAATGTAAGAGTCGTGTTTGAATGCCACAGTTTGGTTTAAATATCTTTGTCAGTCCACATTCCTCTTAGATAACGTGTAGTAAGTCGGGAACAGGCAGGTTGGCCTTTTTCCTGCGTAGGAATAGGTTAGCAGGCAGGAAGGCAGCGTGGAATGTGTTTCATGTACGTTGCATCATTGTGCAGTTCGTGGTGCCTTGTGCACTGCAGCGTTTTGTTTACCACAGTTACGGGGACAGGTGTTTGATCAGCATGCGTGTGCACATTTGTTCTGCATATGTTACGTATGTGTCAGCACAGACACGGGGGCAGTATGTGGGAAAAACTACGACATGTGGCGTAGCAGGTTCACACACTCTAACCATAGCGCTCTTCCTTCACTACTGAGCGGTCTGCAAAGAGGGATGTCTGGCTTGTGAGAGTGCCAGTGTGCTGAGTCGGCAGGAGGGGAACAATGGCTTCGCTGTGCTGCTTCTCTGTTTGGCCGCCTTCATGCAGCATTTCAGCGAGGGCCACCATCAGCTTTTGGCTCTGTGAGCCTTGTTGACCAGGCGTTTGCCTGGTGGTCAGTGACCCGTTGTGCCCACACTGCCTGCAGCTCGTCAGGCCTCTGAGGAGCTGCCGATTATCCGGCAGTAATTGGTGCCTGGGCTCTTGCTGATCAAAGGTGCCCAGCTGATTGTGGAGCCCTGGTAATTTTCCATCCTCTGAAGCTCTGCAGTCTTTGCCTACTTGCCTGTCCATGTCTCTTTCTGCTTGCTTGGCTGCTCCAACTCTGTCTGTGGACATGGAGGGAAAGGCTTGACGTCTGTCTCTGTTATTAATCCTGGTTTTCTCATATGACATGACAGTGGTGGGCTGTCCTTACCTTGCTTTTTCAAAAAAACCCCCAGCTTACTTCCTTGTTAAATAGTTTGAGTGCTGAAACGTGTACAGCTCAGTTCCTCAAAATCAATTAATTTTGGAAAGTCAAGTTCAGGCCGTCAAGCAATAGTGCATCCATCAGCTGTGTGATTTGGCACAGCTTTCTTTAGTAACACCTACACCTCAGTCATGTGCCTTGCACAGTTTTACTTCATCTAAACTCGCTTCAACTGATTGCATTGGTCTTTTTTTTTTCTGCATTGATGGTTATGACATCATCTATTTTCTCTTTGGCTAGTGTAAAAAAACAAACAACAAAAACAAAAAACCCAGGATCTGTACAACCCTCATATTTACCCTTCAAATATGATTTATAATCATCAGATCCAAAATGGGGTCCAATCTAAAAATGTGAAATGGCTTTGGTCTCCAGTTTTTAGCTGCTTAAGAATGGCTTGTTTACCTGGGCACGTTGGCTGTGCAAATGGACATGGTGAAATCATTTCTTATGTTTGTTTTACAGGCTTATTCACAAGAGGTGTCCATTTTTGGGCAAAAGAAGGCACACAGTCCCAAATGGGTGCTGGTACTCAAAGTATACTATGAATTTAGTGTTTTGCCATTCCTGCATAATCATTAATCTCTCTGAAATAAAAGCAATCAGGATTTTTGAGTTAAGTTTTCATTATCTAATTCTTACTGACTCTGCTTGAGTTCATAGTCCAGCCCAGTTCATTTAGCTATAAAACTGACCAAAACTGAAACCTTCCTTGTGCTTCCAGAGTTAGCAACCTGATTGGGAATCTAATTTAAGCACATGGCTAACACAGCACAGTTCCAGACTTTAGATAATACTGCTGACTAACACAATATAGTCTTAAGTAGTAGAGTACACATTGAACAGTCAAAGTACAACCTGTTAGTGTCATATTCTAGAAATGAAGTTCTGCTCCACCCCTGTCTGAGCAAAAACCACAGCCATAAATGTGCTAGATAAATAGCTAGGCAGCACCAGCAGTCTGCCTTAATCTGTTACGTAATTTGGTATTCTACCGTCATCCTCAACTTGACAAATAGCCCAACCAGGATACAAAGAGTGGAGCTCAGATACGTGCAGAGAATTCCAAAAATAAGTGAGCAGCTCATACAGCTGCAGTAATTATTACAGCTGCATTTGCAGCCGTACTCAGAAGACCTGTTTGGTTGGCTTCCTGACGTCAGTACAGCCTGCCTTTCATCAGACTGTTTGATACCCTTTCCTTTGAAAGTCAGTTAAAGGTAGTTCATAGAACGACATCCTTGGAGACGTCAGTCTTTATTCTTAGTTTATCATCATTCAGTTGAAATCAACCAAACTGACGGGCAGGTTGAGGTAACTGTAAAATGGCTTGTCCCCGTGTATGTTACTTATTTGTTTTATCATGGATACGTGTGTTCCTGTGTGTCTTGGCCTGGTCAGAAGGGCAGTGTAGCGATTGTATGTCTGTTCACGCAGCAGGAAATTCCTCTTCCACTCCATCCTCTCATCACTCCTGCTGCTAAACAAATACTGCTCCTGACACACACAGACACTAAGTGCCACTGTCCTTCCGTTTACAAACAGCACTGTTGGGATAAACAGTTATATTATTGAGATGACCTTGACTCATTAGTTTTTTTGCATGTCTTTCTCTCTTGTGCCCCTCTCTTTTTCATTTATATTCTTCTCACACTGCCACTTCTTTTTTTTTTTTCTGTTTTTTTCTGCCTTTATCTTCGTCACTTGTGAGTGTGGCGCTCTCAGACTTCCTGTGGGCTTGTGTTTGGGCATGTCTAAGTGACACATGTTCAACACTCTATATGATGTATCGCAACGTGTCAAAGTGTGTGTATGTGTGTGTGAATGTCAAAAGCCAGCAGTGCAGTTTTGTAAGACCTGAAAGAATTGGTTTCCCCTTGCAGCCATTTCTAGATGATGATTGGTAGTGCAGTGAAGAGTGACAGGCTTTCATCACTCAGTGAACAAAATGAACACACATACTGACACCATTCCTAACTGTGAGGCTTTCAGCACCTCTCACACCAGGATTGCCAGCCTAAATGATCTTTGAACACTTAAATTAGACTGAAGAAACAACAAGGGTGCTTTTAATCTGGATTGTTTAAAGAGTTTTTATTTGCATTCTTTATGTATCTTGCATCTATATTACCTCTGAGCTTAGTTTTTATATAGGCCCACAGGCATGGGCTCATTTGCATGCTGTGTAGTAACCTGATGCTACTGTTAAATGTTTCCGGTGGCTTCGTAATCACTGTTTACCAAGAGAGCGGATTGTAATGATGATGATGACGACAAAAATGACTAGCTTTTAGTCACCCCCAGCAATTGGAAGGCGATTCTAACAGGTTCTTTAAATGCTGCAGACAGCTCAATTTAACTTTCCCTTAGTGTGTTTGCACCACGCACAGGATAGACAAATCACCTTGTGAAGCTTAATTCCTCTTGGAATGGCCCACAAGCTCTTTTGAGGAACACGTTAATTGGCTCTGATCAAATCATAATTTTTTGTTCTTTCTGGTCTTTCTTTTATGTCTAAATTGTCTTTCTTCTTTTGAATGTGTCCAAATAACAATTAGAACATTTAATCAATAAATGTTCGTGTTAACTGAGCATCCGCCTTCGGCTGTCAGGCCAGTTTCATTGCTGCAAGTGTGTTATCAAAGCTCCTTATAAGCAGCAGAGTCATTTGGCAGATGCAAGGCAGATCTATCCTCTGGGTTGCTTTAAGTGAAGGGAAAGGAGAGGGATGAGTGGACTACAAGGAAAATGAGAAGAGTGGGGCAGCTAACGAACTGTAACCATTTAGCAGTGTTTATATACTGCATAACCTGAAGTTGTTAGAGCAAACATGTGGCCAAGTAAGAAAAAAAGCAAAATGCTTCCTTGTTGGTTTTCCTCTTTGTCAACCTTCTTCTTCCTTTTTTTTTTTTTGCAAGGTAAAGTGACCGCAGTTACGCTGGGTTTAAAAAAAAAAAATTAATGCGCCGCCGTTTCCCTATCTTGGTTGTGCAATTGAGCCCTCATTTTCCCAGGAGACTTTGTACCAACGAGTCGATGCAACTGCATAGTGAAAGCAAGGCTCAAAGGCTAATTTGCACCTTAATAACCAAATATTTTGTGCCAAATAAATGGTGGATTAATGGAATCACTTGTCTCTTGTGTGATCTTCTTGACCTGTCCATGGGCTCCAACATCTGCTGATGCTCGTCTTGTTTCTGTTCCCTAGCCTTCGTAAGCTCCTTGCAGCAGCAGTCTCAGAGCTCCTCAAATCTTAGACACAGAAGGAGCACTACTGCCAGGTGTAGTCCAAGATGTTGGAGTTGTGGTTCCTTTGCAGGATGAGAAATTCCCTGGAGGCATGGTTTATTCTATTAATCCACGAAGGCCCAGGGCTAGGGCTTCAGAGTTGGTGAAATCCATTGTGTATTGCATAGCTGAGTTGAGATATACACTTTAGCGGGTGTTTATACTGCTACAAAATAACCTGGCCAAAGATTTCATTTAACTCTGTTTAACCTTTGACTTCTACTCTTTGTGTGTTTTGTGTTCCCGATCTCTTCCTTGGGAGTTAAACTGCATGTTTGGCTGGTGATTAAGCTGAAAGCATTTTTGCAGTTAGAAACAGGGGGTTGGTAGCTGGCTGTGTGGGTCAGCAGTAATTACAGTGTTTCAAAAAAGACAAGAACTGTAGACTGTCACTTTCTTGATGCTTTTTAAATTAGGCGTGGTGGTGCTGATGTGCAGGAACAGCATCCTTGCCTAAAAGACATGGACGGTCTTTAACATGTTGCTTAACCATTAAAGATACCATATTTTATTTTAATTATTTGAATCACCAGCTCTGCATCAAGTGCTCAATGGTGCATCCCTGCTTTTTTTTTTTTTTTTTTTTTTAACTGCCCTGCTCTGCATGCTAACTGGCTCACACTGGGACTCTCCTGTTTAACTTGACAGAAACGATGTGTCTGTCTGTGCTGGATCTGATGCGACACAGTCCACACTGTTTTTCTTGGCAAAACAGCATGTCAGTTTGTGGTTAACCTTCTATTGACCCTGACAACACTCTAACATGACATTTTCTGTGGCCTTTTATAAAGTGTATGTTGACACACACAGGGCTTCAACAAGTCACTAATCCACATAGATCCTGGGAGCACAGCTTGCAGTAACTTCACAAAGTCAAAAGAAGAATACCAATCAGAAATATAAGCTATCACTTTTTGGTCAGCAGGTGTTCTGGTGGGTTAGAAAGACAAAAAACTGCAATCTGAGATTAGCATTCTTCTTCTGTTCTTCTGAGCCTCCAAATAAACGTGCTACTGCTTGCTTTTATTTGTTGTGAGTTGACCATAAGTAGGATTAATAGATCACGTATTAACTGGTCTCTGGAAGTCAGGTGAATGAGTAACATTCATGGCTGTGTGTCCTTATTGTCAGCACTGTCCTCATGAAGAATACCCAACGTGTGCACTTTGGCCGGGTTTCTTCATCTTGGTAAAACCCTACTAATGGCACTTTACTTAACTCAAGAATACCCAAACTTAATAATAGTGCCATTTTGGCTCTGGGGCCTTGAAGCTGTGGTCGTCCGTCTAACTTGTGAGAGTGTGTTTTCATGAGCATCGTGCGTATCCACGTCAGAGTGTATTCTCTTCTGCTCGCTCGCTCTCTGAAGTGCTGCTATAGCATGTGCACGTAATGCGTGTGATGTCAAGGGGAAAAAGTAAACACGGTTTCCATGAGTAGCTTTTTTGCTCAGAGGTTTACTCAAAGTTTCCCCAGAAGAGTTCACTTCCAGAGTCAGGGAGAATGTATTGCAGTTAGCTCTGAGTATTCGCCCTGTGAGGAGGTTAAGCTTCTGTGCCACAGTTTACACAACACTCATGTGCTCCCAACAAAGGAAGGCTATCGTGATTCTTCTCATTTGCAGAGAGAGAAAGCCGTGGCTTCCAAGCACACATACAAACAGCCGCTTTGTTAACTCACAGCTGCTTCATAAAGACATTGCTCCATTGCTGCCACATGAGTTAATGGCTATTGAGTTTGGAGCAGTTATAAAGTCCAGGGCCAGAATTAATGAAGTTGGGCCACTCAGAACACTACATCAAACTCTTCCTTGCAGGGGTTTGAATCAGCAACCCATGCCCAGCACATCACTGCAACGTTTCCAGAACGATTCTTTTGACCTCCTAGGACCTGACGTCCACATATGTGGACATCACATTTTGGGTTATTTAGACCAAAATACTCTCCTCTGGCAAGAATTTTTGAAAAACGGTGACTAAATGTTTTTTTTTTTTTTTTTTTTGCAAATGCAAGTGATATAAATCTTAGGAGTGCCTGCTTGATGACCTGTGTGGCCTTGTGGTGGAAACCAGGCCAGATCCTGGCTATCGATTCAGTCTGTGAATCATTGTTTCACAGACTGTTTGAGGGGAGAAGATACCGTGACAGTCATTTGCCACTCCCCAGTGAAAGGGGACTGCCTTGGCTTTTTAAATGTGGCTTCAGCTGTTGCTCAAAGTGATGTGTGGCTTTCTGTGTCGAAGGGTTGGCTGGCTGGTGAACTTGCTGTTGTCGAGCTCCCCCGATGCTCCTAGGTACATAGACGCATATATCTATATATACCATGGCCACATGGAAAAAGCCAGTTGCGGAGTTTGTGATGTACACACACTGTTAGAAGTTGCTGGAGAAAAGAGCAACATAATATCCCCTGCGCAGCAGTCTGGGCTCCTTTTCTTTCCCTTTCTCAACCCTAACCCCTTTACTTGCATGCACTCAGGAAAGAAGGGTCATCGTGTCTAGCTGGGGCCAGGGAACAGATTGAAGGACTTCGAAATGATTCAGTGGCAGATAGGCGACAGGGAGTACAGCGCAAACAGTAGCCAGCAACCCTATTCCCATCATTTCCTTCCTATGTTGCGTACCACCCATTTATACTTTGTCCTATTGATGTCTCTCTTTTATGAAGTTTGCTCACTCGGAGCATCTTGAATATCTCCAAATAGATGTTTTACCAAAATAAAATTGCTGACCCAATTTCTTGCTGACATTCTGGAATAATTTAATTTTGTTTCCTCTCCAAGTAGTAATACCAGCTGCATTTGCCAACTACTTCTCTGCATCCGTCTTTTCATCACTTTATGTCAGGGGATCACTTCTGACACATGCCATACCTGACAGGTGAATGACGCAGAGTGTACAGACATTGATATTCAAGAGCGGCATGCTGAAGAGCAGCTGGCAGTGGGTTACACTTGTTTGCAAACATTCTCTCGTTCCACCAGCTCGATCATGCTGTAGCTATTTTTCGTAGTAGTTATATCATGTTGAGCTTGTTGATATAAGTTAGGAAAATCTTACTCAGAAGATGATGGAGCATTTGTAAAAGGTGTACTTCATTCTAAAGGTTTATAAAAATAAATGTACCACTTTAATACATTTGTAATTGTTTTGTGGATGTATACATTAGCAAACAAAATACAGAAATGTTTTAATTTAAACATTATGGTTCTCTAGTAGAAAAAGTGGATTGAGCTTCTGCTTCAAGTGGAGGAGTTTAAGTGGAGTCTTATTAATGAGTGGGGGGAGAGTGGAAAGTTTGACAGATGGATTGACAGGGATATGGTTGGTTGGTTGAGGTAAAGAGAGTTAAATGTGAATGGAATGCCATCGATTTACTGGGCATTTTCTAATCCTACCCTCAAAAATGGCCTGTAGGCAGTGGCCAAATGAATAAGATCATGGATACAAGCTTCCTCTTGTATCCTCTGAAGTTTGGCTGGGATCCCCCTAAGAAATTGCGTGAGAAGCTCAGTAATTTGGGAGGGACTCTCAGAGTAAAGCTGCTACTACTCTCACATGGAAAAGAGCCAGTTGAGATGGTTTGGGCCTCTGACTACAATGCCTCCTGAGTGTGTCTTATTCCAACTAGGAGGAAACCCTGGTGCAGATCCACGACATACTAAAGATAAAGCTTCTCAGCATGCTTGGAAACTACTTGATATATCCATGAAGAAATTGGTGCTTAGATCTTCTTCCACCCTTGAACAATTGGAAGAAGATGGATGGATGGGTGGGTGAAACAACAACACTGCCAGGATAGATTGCTAGAAAACTTATTTGGTAGTATTTTTATTTATCTTGATCATTAAAACCCTTTTCCAGTAGTACCTACTTGGGTTGACTCACCACGGATTGCCACGGCATAAGATAAAATAAACCTTTATTAGTCCCACACATGGGAAATGTTTTGGTCGTGGCAGAAAGTGGACAGTACAATTTAAGAGGATTAAACATTAAGGAAAAAAAACAATAGAATAGAATCAGATAAAAATAGAATAACATACTATACAAAATAGAATAAAATACTGTACAAAATAGAATAAATGGACTGTACTCGGATTGACTGGTTTTCTATTACAATCCAGTATCTGGTACTAGGTACTATGACCTAATGGAAAACCCTGAAAGCCATGGAGAACAGTGCCGAGTCGATATGAGTAGGAAAAGGGGCATAAGTATTTAAGCATTTATAAATATAAGTAAATGAAGGCGGTTTTCAACTGTCATTGAAGACGCAATTCTTAATTTCAAGTGTGAGTTGGCTGAAATAGGCCGGCAAGAACAGCATTCTAGTGCAATGTTGTATCCAGTAACACAGCGTAAGTCAGGACACTACCTAAGCACAAAATAGCCTAGGTAGTGTTTTTATTAATTAATTAATTTTATTCCTTTGAGAATTTTAAGTTAAAGTACAAAATAATGCTTCATGCTTTTAACAAAAACTAACGGAACTTTAACCTGCTTTTCCATCATGTTGTCACATCAGTAATTTTTATCTGCCGTTTGCTCTCTTTCATATGGAGTATAGCTAGCGAGTGCTCCAGCAGCAAGCAATTTGTTTACATTTGGGTTGCACATCATCAGCTGCTGGTATTTCCATAGCCTGGTTGTGCTTGATGGTGTGTGGTTTTTTTTTTTTGTTTTTTTTGTTGTTTTTTTTGTTTTGTTTTGTTTTGTTTTTTTGCCTCAAGTGCTGAAACAAGTGTGTAGTTTCCATCTTTATCTGTAGCTTTTTATGCATGTTTTGTGATCTATTGTGTGAATTAGTGAGGGGTTTTTTTGGGTGGGGAGGTTGTTTGTTTTTTTTGTTTATTTTGCTTAGTTTTTGAGATTTTCCAATTAGCTCCATTTTGGGTACTCATTTGTCGCCAGGCATGTTGCTCTTACTGTCAGACATGCAGTTAGGTCATGATATGACATTTTTATATCACATAAAAAATTTGTATCAGTGCTATCACAAATTATATGTTGTGGCACAGCACCATGAATAGACACCATTCAGGTCATGCTTTACTCCGACTGGCTGTCTGTAATACTTTAATTGAATTTGTACAGTTGCATGTGACCCAGAATATCACATTTAGGGGTTAGCATTAATGAAGCTGCAGCTTAATGCCCCTTCACACACAGGTTCTCTTAACTGAATGTTGTATGTCAGTAACAGCCCTGTTGCATGTCTGTTGTGAAGTTTTGGTCAGTCTCATGTTTATTGTGTAGTTATTTGTATGTAATTATTGAGAGATTAGCTGACTTATCACCATAATTTTAGCTCCTTTTAGGCACATACTCCATTAATCTGAATGAGCAACCAGGACATTTTTTTCATGGCACTGCTGTTATAATGGACCAGGTGACGTTTATGAATTAATTTTAACACAGTAAAGGTCTGAGTTGCATGCAGATTTTTATTCTTAGTGCCCTAAGGAAATAAACAAAACACACACACATACACACACAAACCCAGGCATCAGCAGACTTCGATAGACTGGTGCAGAGCTTTTTGCCAACACGAACAGAGACTTTAACGAGTGAGAGGCTGCTCTCTGTTCATAGCAGAAGAATGATGAGGACAGGCTTTGCAGAGAAGCACAGAACAGCTTCTTTTTGACCCAGATATTTCATTGTACTCTGTCCACAACATCACCAAACACGGATGAGACATCATCCAAGTTGGTTTAGCCTAGCACCCCCCCCCGCAAAAAAACAAACAAAACAAAAACAATGGCAAAAACTACATTTTCCAATCTTGGTCTGACTGGTTGTACATATAGCTCGCCTCTCGTTTTTTTTTTTTTTTTTTTTTTTTTTGCCCCCACCTTTTTTATATAAGCATGCCAAGCCACAAACTGGGGCTGGAAAATTGGATTACCACAGTAACAGCATTTTTTAAATTCTCTATTCATATGGCCGTCTTGGAGGGAAGGAGAACAGAGGCACTATCACCTCAAGTTGGCTGGCGCCCTGATAACATGGCTCAGTAGATATGCTTTAAAGGCATGCTTTGCATTATCTATAGCTGGTTTTATTGAAATTAGTATATAGTGTGTTATTGTTTGTCCCCAAACTATGAAGTAACTGAACACGCACAGCGTGGAACTCCCTGAACTGAGTATAAAATGGGATGAAGAGTATAAGCTGGCAGAGTGGTGGAGCAAGTCAAGAAAGGAGACAGTGGGGCCTTTTTGTCTTGAATTGCTGCCTGTTCTCTGTCTTTCCTTTTCTCTTGGTCTTACACTTTTCCCCTCCTAGCCTCTTCCTCCCTCCCTGCCCCTATCTCTTCTTTGAAACCCAACTGTTGTACTCATCCCTAGGATCCTTCTGCGAGGATTAATCAGTTTTCCATTCCTGGAGAGATTATTCAAATACTGTTACATCCACAGCCAACAGCAGTACTCCCTCCCTCCTTGTGCTGTGCACCACCAGGCTGAGGGGGGGAAAGTACTGTTCATTCTTTCTGCTTTCCTCTGTTTTTGTAGCTTTGCTTATTGTTTGTGCCTCTGTTTGGCCACCATGTCTTGCTCTCTTTACATTTTACCAACATTGTTTACCTTATGATTTTCTGTGCGTGCCTGTGTCTGTAATTGTCCATTGAGCATGTTGGTGATATTGCATGTGAGAGTCTTTGGGAGAGCTCTGCAATTAATTTTTTTTTATTTTAAATTATTGCATGTTACTGTGTATATGAATGCAGAGAGAGTATAAATGGTCCTTGTGTAATTGTCCTCATTAGTGCTTCTAGGAGTACAGCCAGAGGGCCTCACAGCAATAGGCTGCAAGAGCTATGACAGCTCCAGCGGGATTCAGATCCTGCTTTCCTAAACCAAAGCCCTTACCTCACTACATAACCTTTTGGCTCTGGGGTGCCCCTCATGCCTTTTTATGCCCTCTGTTGTTTTAAAAAAAGTATCGTTTTATTTATTAACAGGGCTCTAGAGTGCGACCAATTGCTTTTGTTCTTTGAGGTCATAAAGTTTCTTTGATTATATATAGTTCTTTGATATAGTGAAAAAAACTGCTTGAGAAGTCTTACTGCTGCACTGAAGAAAAGTTATCTCCACCTTCACCCTACGCTTTCTTCCCTTGCTTAATCATTTCCTTCCCAATTATTTCCCCTTCCTGTCTAAACTTATCACTCTGTCTTTGTCTCCTACCTTCCGTAAGTCTGTCCCTTCGTCTTTCTGGCTTGTGGCCAGTCGTAGGACTGAACATATTGCGTTGCTCATTGTAGCAGGCAAACACAGATTTTCACATCATTGCTCAATATCTGGTTTCTCTGGTTTGCACTGCTTGGCCTTCACGCTCGCCTTTCTGCCATTTAACGCACACAATGCATTTATCTAATGCCAGCGGTAATGCAAATTTCACCGGTGATTACTTGGTTTACACCCTTTGCAGCTTTAGTTGTGTGCACAAGGCTGTGATGTGTTTATGTTGCTGAAATGTAAATGCTGTTGATTTATTGTTTTGGATCAGTTTGGAAATTGTTATTTGTTGCAGTTAATGTCAATTATTTGGAAGTTCTATATGAAGCTGGAATTTTTCTTGTCTTCGTTGAATTGGAAGTTTTTCATTAGGCCAGGGAAATGGTCTTTGTGAATAAAGCACGCGATTTATTGTGGCCAAAAAGTATTATGATTTAAACATGTTGTACTGGAGAGGAGCTGTGTGATGTATTTTGATGTTAATAAACCTACCTGCACCTTGCTGTGGGTTATTTTTTTTATTTTTATTTTTTTAGTTCACTGGCAAATCCTGCTTCTTTGGCACAGTTTGAAGGTGACATAAAGGGTCAACGCACAAACAACATTAGTAGGAGCTCCAAATTGGATTAATAGCAGCCAGCAATAACATGTTATTAGGGAAGGTCACATTTTTCTTAATACTGCTTGTTTCTAACATGCTGAACAAACATTTGCACATTCATGCAAATGGTTACACATGTTGTACACTCCTAAAGTGCATATGCTTGGCTGAGCACCAGCACATACATACATTCACTCACACTCACACACATAGCGAGCGTATGCTTTTTCCCACGCACATGAATATATGTGCATTGACTTAGACTCCTGGACTCTAGGCCCTGCCGTTTACAGTACAAAGCGTGTGGGTTGTAAGCTGGCATGAAGCATTGAGCGATTTAGAGGTTGAGTTTGAGCAAGGTGCTGTGAGATGAAGCAAAAATTACGGGGGCATTAGTAGGCAAACATTTGACTGAGACAAAAAAATGATTTCAAAGCGTAGATTCCAGCTCAGCCTAAAGTGGGTTTCAAATATGCATTTATCTTTTAATAAAGGTATCTAAAGATGCACACTTACATAAAGCCTTTATCTATTTTTTTGAGTAACTGATAAAAGAATCCAGGAATGAATCTGCACCTTGAACTATAACAAAAATAATAGTTGCTGTAAACACAACATAGATGTCAACCTTTTAAAGTTGATCGGTGAACACACACCACTTAGGTCTAACAGAAGAGGTAGACGTAAACATATGGGTGCGAAAACACGGGGATTCCCTTGTGGTAAACACCCTTTCCACTGAGCCATTCAGTCAACCTCAAACAGAGCAAGACATGTGCTAATTTTCTGTTTTGTTTCAGACCAACCAGCTTTGTACACAATAACAGTGAGCAAAAAAAAGCTCAAAATAGCGTTTGGATAATTCCGCGTGAAAGCGTGTTAGAAAAGGTCATAGTCAAGGTTCTCTCGTTGGGACTTACGAAAAGATTTGTTGTATTTCTCTTTCTTTGATTAAATTGTGTTTTTAGGACAGGGCAGGACGAAAAGAATGTTTGGCGCACTGAACTTGACCTAATTCTAGTAGTTGTTATTTACAGAAAATTTGCTTTACAAGTTTGAAAAACCTGTGGAACTGGTAGAGGAGCAAAGCTGCATGTTTTCTATATAAAATGAAAAAAACAAAAACAAAAAAAAAAGTCCCCGCTTGGCACGAATCTGTTTTTAAAAAAACCAAAAAAACCCACCCGCCAAAAATATAACATTGTTGACACATCTCAAAGATGTGTTTAAGTCATCCTCGCTGGACGATGTTCTGTGTCTACTGAAACTATGACAAATTAATTCAAGGTGAGAACATTTTTCTCAAAATGTGCGCCTGGTGTGTGTGTGTGCACACAAATGTGTTTTGCCTCCTCTTCACTCTGCAGGCTAGAAGCATGCAGCCTGTCGGTGGCACTGCAGTGAGCCCAAACATGATATGACCTAAATAAACGAGTGCGTTAGGAGAGAGCGGGAGCGAGCGATGAAGCAATATTTTTTTTCTAGTAGCTCAAGTCATCTTGTTTTCAAACACTCCAGTCTTCTGCAGGGTACAACTCATGTGTCTGTGCACAGTTAATGCGGACATATGCACTAGGTTGTGACTGAGTGTTGTTAGTATCTCAGCACTTGCTGAAGTATTTGGCTTAAACGCTTCTGCTTGGTTTCTACATTGTTTCTGTCAGATTTTCCAGCATGTGATATTGCAGAAAACAGTTTCCATTACAGATTATAATCTGAACCTTACTTAAATTTGGCTACACTCAGACTGATTTGATCCACTGATTAGTTCTGAAATTGGCGAAAAGAAAATGTAGCTGGCCTGTAACCTGTGCAGCAGATTAACTTTCTGATGTATCTTTTGTTTTTTGGAGAAATGCTACTGCATGACATTTTTAGAGTCAGTGGTCAACTCCAGTGTCCTGCTCTGGTGACATTAGTTAAGTCTGATGTGTTTATCTGTGCTTCTGTGACCTGGTCAAGGCTGAAAGCTTTATTGTGTCCTGCCCGTAGCGCCGGAGCCTAGCACAGACAGATAACTGAGCCTCACCTCAAACACACTTTACACTCTCAGTACAGGTTTCATTATGCAAAGAAACATCTAAGGTCCTCTGTGTGTATACATGTGTGGGTTAAGTAGGTGTGTTCATGTGAGAGTGTGTGTTTGCTGCTATGTTGCTGCTTGTCCTTGTGTCTTGTGTGTATGCGGACAGTCCGATCTAGTGGATTAAAGACCTTTAATCCCAGTAGATCCTCATCAGCTCAGAAGTTAGCGGGTACAACTTGTTAGTCAAGGAGTTTGCTTTGGTCACGTGTTAAAAGTCGGAGCTGCATGGCTGAATGACTTCTGGTCCCCAGTTATGACTCACTCCAGGAGACGTGAGCCGGGCTTTCGATGATGGATGCACCTTTCATTTCTAGTTTGGATCAGCAACTCTTAATTGGGTCTTTGCTTTTTTTTGTGCCTCCTAATCCTCTCTCAGTGCCAAGAGGACATGCATGTGCTCTTAGCCCAATTAATTGTACTGTGTTGTTTTGGGTTCTTTTTAAAATTCAAGATAATTTTAGAGTTTGAACCTACACTAAGGTCAAACTTCAGATTTGTAAGATTTTAAGGAAAAATACAAACCTGGGTTATATTTTCAACAACTCCATGTATTAGGTTATTTATAAATAATACTCATTTAGTATACTAATAATTTAGAATAATAGCACTAATAACACTAGTTTAATAACTGCTTAGATCTGAGAGTGCAACAAGATCCCTAAAGGACCTGAAACATGTAGAGTTGGCCAAATGTTTGAATGATTGTTGAGAACTATATTTAGAAGTTAAACCAGTATTGAGGGCAACTTGCAGTGTGAAGGGTAGTTCAAACTTGAATGAGGAAGTGGGTTTAATGATTCGAATTTTATAGCCAGGCTTGGGGTCTCAAGTTAATTATTATCCTCCATATGAAAACTTGATTTTTAAGCTTTGTATTTGTAGTTATCAGCAAGTTTCACACGTCTCCTGAGCTGTCTCAGCCCATTCGTCTTTGAATCTGTCAAACTTCTCCAGCTTTGATGGTCTTCTGACATGGACCTTGGTGTTCAGTTCACCCCATAGATTTTTTTTTTTTTTCAATGGGATGTCATGTTGGAAGACAAAGACCCACACCCAGTTTTGCTGCTGAAGCTGAATGCTTGAGGTTTGGTTCCGCAGAGGTGTTTTTTTTTTTTTTTTTTCTTTTCTTTCTGTTCTCAAACTGATCTCCCTGTTGGAGCTCAGTCTGGGGGGAGTTCTTTTTTTCTCCTCGTCTTTCCTGATGTTGTGTATTTTCCATTGTTCGGTTCCGGGTCGCTGCTCGGGTGGCTGGCCGGCCAGCTACCTAGCCTGACCTGTCTCCCCAATGTGATGTTTGTGTATTGTGTACGGTCGGCAAGGTCAGTCTCTCAATTGCCCCTCGGGGATAAATAAAGTCATCTGAATCTGAAATCCTAGCGCATAACATACCGACAATTTGTCACGTCCCGAGGTGTCCCATGGGAACGCGAAAAGTAACCTTCCGCGTTCCTGTGATACAGGCCGGATTGTGGATGAAATCAAAAAGAATGATGCTCCTGGCGGTCACGGACGTTCCAGTTGTGTATTCCAGCCATAGCCCTAACTTTAATCCTAACCGTAACCTAATCCTTAACCTTACCCACAACCTTAATGGTGTTCAAGAGTGTTTTCTAAAGCGATTAAAGTAAAATGAATGTACATGTGCGGGTTGAGTCCAAACGGTTCTCATGTTTCCTTCCTTTTGGTGGCCGAAAGCGTAACATACCAACGACTTGTCACATAACGTAATATGTTATGCTTTGGAGAACGTGTTGCATATCCATCTTCCTTCATGATTCTTTCCACCTTGACGAGATTCCAGACGGACCGAAGCATCCCCACAGCATTAGACTCCCACCACCGTGTTTCACTGTGGGGGACGGTGTTTTTTAGGTTGTACGCCTCTCACTTCTCTGTCCAAACATAAAGAGCGTCTCCATGACAACAGAGCTCTAGTTTTGTCTCCTCTGATCAAAGGATGCTCTTTCAATATGCATAATTTTTCTCAAGGTTCTCCTCGGTGTACTTCAGTCTGGCTTGAAGGTGTCTGTTCTGCAGAGTTTTTCTTGGTCTGTAACCTCTGAGTTCATTCCTGTGTAGGGTTCTAGTGACAGCCTCCTTTGAAGCTACAGTTCTTGACTTGCTTTTCACTCATGTCTTGGTAGTTGTTCTGGGGTCTATAGAGTCTTTCAAATCTTTCTCTTCCTACCTCTGCTGGGCTTGTTATGTACTATGTGGCTCTATTTCAATTTCTTGGTGATACAAATTATATATACAAAGTAGTCTCAAAACCTGAACTTTCCATCTCCTGCTTTGTGAGCATGAATTCTTTTTCTGAAGTCTAAACTGATTTCTTTTTTTCTTTCTTTCTTTTCTTTTCTTTTTTCTTTTTTTGCCATGACGATTTTTCAAATTGCATTTGTGTAAATTGAAAGATAACCCTAAGTTTTAACTTGATATTACAAGCTTTAAGCATAAAACAGTTATACCACATCATTACACAGCAGCGGTTTCTGCTGTGATTCATAAAAAAGTCATATTTTCAGGGGGCTAATGATATTGACCCTGGTAACGTTTGTTTTTCTGAAATAAAAGAAATGGAATAGAAGTAATTTATTGTTTTTAAAACTCTAAAGCTCTGTTAAAAACAATTGACAATAACTTTGTATTTCATAGGTGGGCTAGTACATTTGTCTTCATGTGTATACAATGTGTTAAACACTACTCTTTTACTTATTATACAGATGACTGCAGAACTTAATGTAATGTGAAGTTTTTTGCTGATTAACTGGCAAATGTTTTATTCCAAGACTATTTATACCTGACCCGGTAATAAGTTTACTTCTGACCTTTACTGGGGACTTGAGTTTGTTTTCTGCCTGAATGATCACCTGACCACCGTGTTAGATCTATTTTTGCTCAGTTTACGTTAATAAGTACAGGGTGGCAATAAAGCCATGTTCTAGCAAACTTTAGCGTTGTAAAATATTACATTGCAGTGTAATTCAAAGTGATCTAGAGGTTGAAAAGATTGTTTTACTAAATTCCCCCCAGAGAGGCCTCAGTGCAGTGTTTGAGATATTAATGGAAAATGTCAGACCATCTAAATTAAAAATGTGCAAACACTGTCTGTTAAATTGTGGTAAAAAAAAAAAAGGCTCTGAATAAAAGGAACACTGCTCCCTTTTATTTTCACTGCCTTGACTCCCAACACTGCAAAGTCTCAGCCTCTTTTGTTTCTCCTGGTGAGTCAGAGACACAGCAGCTTACTGTGTTTTGCACTGATGTCAGAGTTTAAAGGATTCCTATTTACAGGCACCAAAACAAGACTGCTGAAAGTGTTATTCTGCTGCTGTGGGTTTGCGTGATCGCCTGCTTTTTGGACCATTATCTATAATTTCACTGTAGAAAAACACTAAGCTTAACCTGAGTTGGATGAATCTCCAGCTTTTTAGTGCTGCACCTTCTTTATTTCACTGCTGCTGCTGACAGCTCAGTTTTCACTGTAAGATTATTAAAAATGTCTCTCCAATTACAGGGAGCTCAGCGATGAATAAGCTACGGCAGAGCTTCCGCCGGAAGAAAGACGTTTACGTGCCGGAGTCGAGTCGGCCGCACCAGTGGCAGACAGACGAAGAGGCAGTCCGCACCGGCAAATGCAGCTTTGCAGTCAAGGTGACTCTCCCTCACACACACACACACACCTGCGTACATCCCACTTCAGACACAGAAACGGAGTGCAGGGCTGACCTCACTTTGATGCATTCTTACCTTTGCGAAACTTCTTCATACCACCTTCCTCCCCAAGGACACGGCTTGTGATTAATCATAACCATTCAGAGAGTTTGAGCACAGTTTTTATCTAGGTTGCGGGATTATCTGCTGTAGTCTAACAAACCTGTGGGATGTGTGTGCACAATTACTTTGTGTTTTAGGAGTATCAGAACCACTTGAATCCCCAGTAAAAATATGTGGAATTGAAAGAAATGTTTCATTACTGGCAAGATAAGTCGGGGACATGGTGAAATGGCAGTCAGCCCTGCTGTGCAGCAGTTGACGAAGTGGCGATCTCACCTTATTTTGGCAACAAAACCTCCTACTTTTGCAAACAGAAGTGTGACGGTACACTTCCTCCCATCACATGGGCTCGAATCCTCCTCTTACTCGGGATAAAAGGGAACTGAAGACTTCAGAGTCATGAAAGGGAACGTCTACCTCAGAATTTCTAAGCTTGGCGGCTGTTCAGTGGATGTAAATTGTGCATAAGCAAGTGTACAAGCTTTAATTTGATGTCGCCTATGTGCTCCCTTTATGTAGTTTTTATTGAGCAATATTGAGCAATGTTGCTCAATAAATATTGAACTTGGAATTGCATAAACGGTCTTCATTTTAAAAAGAATTGCTTGTCCAGATGCTTTCACGAAGTCCAGAATAGAATATTGAGATCCTAATTTTCTCCAACAAGATGGGCAGAAAACCCTTCACGCTAACTGTATTTAATCTTTTATATGCTTATATAAGAAATGTAGGTCTTATGAGCACATAATTTTTGATTTTGTTGCTATGGCCCTAACCCTTAGTTCATATTTTAAGAGATATTTTAATCATGGATTACCAACATAAGGCAAATTCTTTAATAGGCATTTATCCCTTTGTTGACAACCGCACGTCAGTTTCATTCTGTTGTGCAAAGTAAGTTGGATTTTGTTAATATAATGTTTTTCTTAGCTCAGCAAGGCTAAGGAGTATTAGCTGTGTTATTTGGTATAATAAAATAATAGAATATTTTAACTTTTGATAGTATTTTCTTGACTTAGAAACACAGAAAAAGGTTTGTGACATTTACAAAACGTTTGTATCTGTTTGAAAAGTAATAATTAGCCATAATTACCGCAGTGAAGGTGTAAAAGTAGCCACTGACTTAGAAGCCAGATACTTTAGGTAAATGGGGGGGAAAAACCTGACTGTCCTTATGTTATCTCTGCAGCCAAACGCACACTACTCCACCAGTATTTTTCTTTCCACCTTTACACTGGCTTTCATCGCAATGGTGCAACCTACCATGCTACTCATCTGTATCCCTCCTCCCCCTCCTGCTGCTCCCTGTCTCCTGCTCTAGGTGCCTTAGAGGAGCCCCGTTGTGCATGAGTGTTTGTCTGTGTGTGAATAGTTGTGGTGAAATTATAACAGACTGCTACAATACAGAGTAATTAAATACATGGTAGGACAGGACATGCAGGGAAGGAGAAGAATACCTACCCATTCTGTAGTGCCTTTGGCAAGAAGATTATGAGTTTAATTGTCATTATCAGGGCCTGTTACGTAGTGCTTGTACATTTTTTTTTTTATGTATAAGCAAATTGTTTTAATGTTAAATATGTCTAGATAGACAATTTATAATTCAAGGTGATGGTGAAAGGCATAAACATGTAGACTTGATTTTTCATAAGGATATATCAGCCTTATGACTGCTGAAGGCTGGTGGCAGATGCAAGATTAGATTCAGTTGCTTGTGTGTGCTGTTTACCAGCGGAGACGTTTGTGAGGCTGCTTATGGGATTGGACTGAATTTTGTTTTGCACTGTCACTTGACACTGATTTATAGCAAGTTCTCGGAATTAATTCCCAGGTCACATCCAGGGGATATACACTCCTTTCTTTTATAGTGGCGGGTCTTTCACATGCCCCTAAAATTGTAAATTCCTTCATAGTTTAGATCAGTTTGAACAAAAATCAAACAAAAGTGAACCTTTTGTTGAACCAAAATCTATCTAGAAGTAGTAAATTTGTCTGAATTTTTCAATGGGCAAAACTGTGGAGGAATTATTGACAGGGACCTGTAGGTGCTGCTTTCTGTAGTGTAAGACAGAGGTGTTGGTTGGGAGTGTCAGCTGTACATTGCTCTCCCTGTAGCTACAGTACTGCCTGCCCAAAGGGCTGCTCTTATTTCTGATGACTGGAAACAGGCAAAAATACCTCAAATCCTAACCAGATAAACCTTAAAACTCTCCCTTTTTCTTACATTTTTAATTTGACCTAGATATAAAGTTCAGTGAAACCATCCCACAGTTTAATAATTCAATGCATTTAAGTTAATGAATAACCATGTTAAGAGATATAATTACTGACCAGCAATAGACACGTTTATGATTGTTGCAATTATCAAGCAGCCCTAGTACTTTCTCTGTTTATGGTTGCTCGGTTGGCCTTTTACTGCTGGAAAAATTTGAAGTTTATGTTTTATTTAGCTTCATCTAATCGTAGCCCACCGTAGGATAGTTGCCAAGTGATTCTAATCCTGGAAGGGACCCACACACAAATCTGAATTTCAGAACCAAATTGCACATGTGCAGAAATCTCTTCAAATTCTATTATTTTCCATTTATTTGGTGGAGTTCTTCTTCTGTTACATGTGAATGTTTCAGCCCCCAGATTGTTGCTGGCAGCTATTTACTAATGGAGCAGAGTAAGACGCCATAATGAAGAATCTGTTGTGACACTTCAAGTCTCCCCTGCATTTATTCATCTCACCTCTGCCACATCCTTCTGGATGATCCCTGATTAGTAGCCCCGCTGTTTTCATTGTCCTCACTTTCCACAGCTGCCTCCTCGCATCACTATTGTCCTTAACACCTTGCACGTTTGCATGCATCGATGTGTGTTTACGTGCATGCGTATTCCAAAACGGCGACAGTATGACTCACAGCGGTTGCGTCACACGCTCAATATAGCAGGGCCAGAGGGTGGGGGTGAAAGGCGTGGGTCAGCATGTGTATCTATAAGGAAAGGGTAAGGACTTCCTCTCCGGCTCAGCATGCACAATGGCTTCTGGAGTAGTCAAGGTTGTGACTCCTCTGGAGTGACACACAGCAGGGCGTGATCTTGCTTCAGGTCTGAAAGGGGCGGGAAGGGTCGGGCAGGAAGCGGCAGCCTTTTCTGTTCATTCAGTTGGAGCTCAGCCTACTCACGTAAGGTTTTCACTCCTGGCGAGTATTTCCATAGTCAGGAGCACAGGGTTTCCCCCGAGAAATTGGTGATTGGACTGAACGTATAATGTGGACGATCATTTAGTGCAGCTTCCAGTGCTGAATCTGACTAACCCTGACAGATCTCGTCTCTAATTACCATAGCTTAGTCTCAATAAATGTTTGGCATATATGGGGTAATGACTCTTCCCCATGAACTGTAATTCTGTGTGATTTAAAAGGCGTACTGACTTTGTCTAACATAACTGGAGACCTTTTATTTACTTCCAAAGTACAGCGAGAAGGAAAATTGTCCGAAAAGGTCACCGCTACAGCTTTATCAGCAACTTCACAGTAAAACCAGGATGTTTGCACTCACAAGCCACAGGATAGGATGAAGATGACCCTGCAGAAGGCCACAAGCTGAAATGCACTGCTCGCACTTCAAAGTTATTCTTTACTTTATACTTGAAGTGTCAGTACAGGCAGTTTTGAGTCATGTGAAGCAGCCTGCTCCAGCAACAATATACTGTGGGAAGCCTTGGAGTAATATACTGTAGGAGCATCTGCCAAGTTATTGCATAATAACCTGGAACAACCTGGAACCTGCTATAGTCTTAACTAGAGTTGCGATGAGCCAGCCATTACTGGAAGTTGGTGAAGCTCAAAAGATAAAATATGCAGCCTACGTTGTTTCCGCCAGCTCACAGAGAGATCGGAAGGGGCAGTTTGTTTTTGCCTCTTTGCGTGCTTCTTTGATCTTCCTCGTGTCCCCTTACAGGATCACACACTACAGTCTACACACTTGCCCATATACATTTCTCGTGAACGGGTTATCATTTTCTCCATGGACAAAATTAGAGATCAGCTAGGGAGCTATTGACTGCAATTGACCTCAAAACGGAATTTAATTAGGTGTATAAATCACCAGCGTTCGGGTACCAGGGGATATTAGACAATCTGAGCTCATTTAAATACCTAATCTCATTCTAAAGTTTATTATTGTAGCCTTAGTTAAACGTCAGCAGAGATAGCCACAGGAAAGGTTTGTCACAGCATTACTCATTCTTTCCTTTTTTTTTCCTGTCCATCTACTTCTCTGTGCCCTGCAGTACCTGGGACATGTGGAGGTGGATGAATCCAGAGGCATGCACATCTGTGAAGATGCAGTAAAACGGTTGAAGACGGTAGGTTTCACTAGAAATATCTTCTGTACTTCCAGGAATGAGGCTGCTATTTCCTACTTGTATCTTCTTTCTTTCAACTTTTCCTCCATTACTTTTCTATTTCCCCAACATCCTACTGACTTTTCCTAAAAGCTATTTCTAAGGTAGCCCTCCTTTAGCTATCATTACTCTCCTTCCAAGAGTTTTATCATTGCTTATTCCTACTTAGCTTTCTAGTACATAGAGGCCCAAGTGTGTCGATTGTTCTCCTGTCTGGCTCTCTCTGCACACTCTCAGCCAGAGCAGGTCAGCACGTACTTCCTGCTGGAGCAGATTCCGGCGGAGTTGCGCAAAAAGGAACAAATTCCAGTTTGAGGAGCAGGAGGAGGGGAAGGACGGGGAAAGCAACGGCGCTATTGCTTTTCCACGTTGTCAGTTGTTTGCCAAGGCCCCACCCAGGTCATAAACTCTTCTGGGCAAAAGAGGCTGATTCTCTGTAGTTGGGGCCAAACCTGAGTCGGCAGGTCTGCTGCTACAGTCGGCCTCTGTATGATCGAGAGGACGTCATGCGCAGACGTGAATTTGATTCCTTTGCCAGCAATGGTAATGAATCTCCCGCTCGACGTGTCTGCTGACAGCTTTTGGTTTCAGTTTGAGGTGACTCAGAATAATTGAGAATTCACACCCTGTTTCACTTGTTATCATTGCCTCTTCTTCTCACTATTGTGAAAAAGCGGCTCTTAGTCGAGCTCAACAAACTACTGAAGACTGCTTGAGCTGTGAGAACCCTTTCTTAGAACGATTATACAGAAAAACATGCTAGTTGAAATGCAAGACAAATAAGAGAATGTGCACTCACACGCAGTCTTACAGTTATATGTAAGGGCCTTTCTTCTCACTTTTGCATACTGACATTTTGTTATATTTTTAGAAAACACAACAGACATTATACACGCTACTTGTGGAGGAAAATGTTTGACATGAAACATACGTGAGCACACATTTGCTTATATTTGGATGCAGCTGTCGACATTCGCTGCACAGCATGCACACTGAGATGGAGCTCATAGTGGGATAATGTGTACGCACACAGGGCGAAGTGCACCCAGAGGCAGAGCAGACAGACATGCTGCATGCCCTGCAGCACACTTGTTCTCTTAGTGTACAGAAAATGCACAAAGGTCGACTGCAGATACAACGCATATCAGTGTCGTGCACACACTGGTGCTTGATGAGGTCACGTGGTTAACACGGAGCCCGAGGCCGCGAGCTCTTATTGAGTTACAGTCGTTTTAACAAGGCCGACAAAATGGAGCCAACTCAAGAGGAGAGGCGGGTGTTTCTGCCTCCCGTCCTCCTGCAGGCTGCGACTGTCTGACCCTCCTCAGCCTAATGACATTTCCTCCCCTGTCTCCTCCGCTGCTGCTCACCCTCGCTTTCCTCACTGGCCAAAAGCCTTATGTGTAAATGGCCAGATGCACGGCTTCATTGATCTGCAGGATCGGTATTTTACACCAACACTCTCAAAACTATGTTTTTGCAAAACTATATTTTGGGAGTGTTTAGAAAAACCAAAAAGTTTGTTTGTAGTTTAACTGCTGCCATTATATTCTTGCTAAATGTTGAGCTCTGGCCTAGATGTGGCATTTTACCTGTGCCCTGAATGGCTTGTCTTACAGGAAATGCAGTTCACAATCAGTAGCTTGAGAACTGCTAATGTGTTCCAACATAGTGCCTGTCCTTCCCAGTGGCAGGGATGCAGATCTGTTTCCCCTCTCTCATTGTAGTGCCGCCGCCTTGAGGTGCACATTGTTGTTGTGTTCCTTAGGGTTGTCCCATAGATTTTACATAGTGATACTAAGTCTTCACGGTTAAAAAATTCATAATACAGGAGGGTTATTATTCTGGCATTAACATTCATCACTGGAGCTCAAAGCAGTGGAGCAGCAAACAGAAATGAGTCTTGCTGTACTGTGTCAGTCTGCCCCTCATTTCCATCATTTTTCTTCCATTTCAGTCAGTAGATGAGAGTAGGTTTGTAGTGTTTGTAGCCTGCCGTACTGTGACCCCGTGATGCAGCATACGAAGTGTGCATTTTGCTGAGAAAATGAGGTTGGAGTGAGAGGTTCTTAATGGATGGTTTGAAACGCAGCCCGTGATGCCAGGACAAGTCTGCGTAAACAGCCTTCCAGAGAGCAGCCCCCTGATGCCAATGATCCACGTCAAAGTTAGGTTGTCAGAGGAGACCAGGGCGACCCTTTAAACAAAAATACAATTAGCGAGGCCCTGATACGTCCAAGTTCATCCTCACTGATGCATAAGCAGACTGTTGCCAGGCAACAAATACGGTCCCTACCATTGGAGAGACATGCGAGTTAATATTGCTCTATTTCCAGAAACTAATAACTAAATTGGTCAGGAACCAGACTCCACACCTGTAGGCACTTAATATCTGCTCCTGGTCGATGAGGGGAGGCTGTTTTCTGAAAGTCAGCTAACTGCAGCCACGTTACCAATACAGTCAGCCAACATTGGCACAAAGTCTTGAAACGGACAAAAACCAATGACAACAAGCTAATGTGCCGTGAGAAATAACTGCAGAGAAAGAAATGTGTTTAGATGTCCTTGTATGTGCACTGTGCTTGAGGGTGCATGTTGGTGGTCCAGCCTTTCAGCCGGTGTGTGTGATTGCAAGTGTGACAGCCACAGCTCTGAGGCGACGCCGCTGCATTCCCAGCAGCCTTTGGGACGATAATAAGAGTTTTCTCACAGCTTTTTGACCCGTGACTCACATGGGAGGAGGTGGGGCAGAGGCGAGTGGAGAAGAAAGCTGCACTGCACCACCATCAACCTCCACGCTGCCTTTTTTTTTTTTGTTTGTTTGTTTGTTTTGGTTTTTTTGTTCCTGTCATCGTGACATCACTTCCTGTCGTTGTTGGCCAGCAGCCTGGGGATTTGAAGTGTATTCTGAGTGAATGTGTGAATGTTTTTGCTGTTACTCAGGAGATGATAGTGCGTTGGCGTGTTACCTCTGTGCAGACTGGGTGAGGCACTCCACGAGGAACTGCTGACACATTTAGAAGACCTAGTTGCATTTGGGCATGAACGCCCAGTAGCCTGAGGATGTATTATTGACGGTGGACCTAAAACAATTAAATTATGTGCTTTCTGTGATGCAAACTTTTAAAGTACTTCCTGTGCTAGCCTCCCCCACTATTAATATTCTGGTCTCGGTGCCATTTTTTTTTTTAAACCACAAACCTGATCTCATGAAGGAAAAAATAAGTAAATAAGCCACATATCATCAGTAATAATCCACTGTCCAGGATTAAGAGCATGCTGCCTTGCATTAGAGATTTCTTTCATCCTTGTGACAAATATTGTAAGGTGTGAGCTGTTGCAGAAAGCAGCAGCTTGACCGATGTTGCACAAGCTGTGCAATACATTGTTGCACATCCTGTTGGTGGCTACCGTTGTTTTGAGGGCAAAATGACTTTAAACCACCAGTTGGGTGTGACAATGAAAGGTTGTAACTGTAGGCAGTAGTTAAAATACTCAATGTTCAACGTATTATTATTTTTATCTACAGCGATCATGTTGGCTACACAGCTTTGTTTTATTTTTTTGTCTTGTTGGAATCACCTTCATCTATTTAAAAACTACCCTTTCTGCTCACAAAACTCCTCCGATTCACTTTAGTTCCATCTCACTTCACACATTGAATACTTGAATGTTGTGTTACCTTTTTGTTGGTGCTTTTTTTTTGTCTTTTCAAGCAGGTTTTTAATGCAGAGAAATGCCTCGAAATCCTCCTCCCTCCACATTCCTCTTAACCCTTTAGAGATTTATTCCCCCTAACCATAGCATACTAATACTAACTTTGCAGGCTTTGCTATCATCAGCATGTCTGTGTGGTTCTCTCAAACATAAATGTAAACACTCTCACGCTCACACACACACACACACACACACACACACACACACACACACACACACACACACACACACACACACACACACA
>NW_024582754.1:281028-366283 GCF_018398535.1 Haplochromis burtoni
CCCTAACAATCGCTTAGCTCATTCCAAATGAATCTCCAGTTCTGGTTAACATGTTAAATCATGCATTAACATGGCGCTTAGAGTGCCGTCTCCACCATGGCTGTGTAACAGGAGCGGAGTGGTACTCCTTTTCAGAGCTTACGGGGAGGCGAGGAACTCTGGGGGAGTGGGGGAAAGAAGAGGGAGGGTGGGGTGGCTAAGACTAGGCCAGGTCTGGTTTGGTTTTTTTGATGTGGTTGTGGAAGCCTAAACATGACTCCAGACTCAGGCTGACCATTGAACAGTCACAGGTTTGACTCAGAGGTCAAACTGCTGTCAGTGGGAATTTGTTTCTGTCTGCTGAACAACAATGCAAAGTGTCTCGATCCGGGAATCAGAGGGAAAAAGAACGAAAAGGGATTCAGGAATTTCACGTCCACAGACAGAAACCTAACGATCTGCCATCTTTATCACCTCTGTTCAGACGGCTCTGTACGTTTTCCTGGGTGGTTTTTCTGCCTGTGGAGGTCTTGCTTTCAGGGGTATTCTTGCTTCCATTGTGGTGTTACTAACAGTAATCATCAAACACATCATCGAAACATCTCTCTCATTGTGGAATCACATGGAGCTACTTGATCCATTCCCTCACCCACTCACTCTCACACATAACCCCGCTTCACCAAAAATAAACCAAATCCAATCCTTTACTTTCGGCTCCCGACAATTTTTAGACTTCCTAGGTAACATTTTCATGCCTTGTTCCTCCTTCCACCTCCTCCGCCCTTCTCACCCACCCTCCCTTTTTTACCATATCCACTTCCAGGACAGGAAATTCTTCAAAGGATTCTTTTCAAAAGTAAGTTATTGCTTTGTGTGTCTGAGTGTGTTTCTCTTTATTATTAGCATCATCATTATTATTATTATTTTTCTTCCTCTCACACTTCACCCTTTGATCACATCTGAAGGCTGGAAGAAAACACACAAACACACGCGTTCATAATACAGGGGGAATCTGTCTGGGGAGAGACAAACGTAATGATGCATGTGGCTGTGAGCAGGTGGGGCGGTTTAGGCTGGGGCAGGGCACTTTTCTGTTGTGTGTTTGTGTGTGTGTGTGTGGTATTAACATGCGTGACTCTCTCCCTTCAGCTCTTCTTCCTTGAACCAAGAATAGAACAATGAACAGCTTTTTTGTGAATGAACATTTCCTTGTTTATTGTTGTTGTTCTAACCAATGGGGTTCACTGTCGAATGCATCAGGGCACAAAAATCTCATATCAACTTCTTAGCTTTAAATTTGGGTCCTACGGTGTGACACCCCCCCCCCCCAAAAAAAGAAAGAAAAAGTAAAAAGAAAACATGCTTTGTATCTTCTCTTTTGTTTTTTATGTGTGGTGTCTGTGTCTGTGCTGTGTTGGTGTGTCTGCTGTGTGTCTGTGTGTGTGTGTGTGTCTGTGTGTCTGTGTGTGTGTGTGTGTGTGTGTGTGTGTGTGTGTGTGTGTGTGTGTTGACTGATATATATATTTTTTTCTTCCTTACCCCTCTGAGAAGGTTCCAAGGAATAACACAAAGGGAAGTAATCTTGAGGCATGTGGAAAGACTGAAAAAGTTTCCTTGTTTCTTAACTTATTCCATCCCTGTCGTGTGTTTTCCAGGCTGGGAAGAAGCCTGTGCGAGCTGTGTTGTGGGTGTCGGCAGATGGTCTTCGTGTTGTAGACGACAAAACAAAGGTAATGAGTCCCTCCGGTCGCCTGTCGCACCTTGATCAAAAGGAAAGAACAGTCGGAGGAATTACGAGTAGCTTTAGCAGATGTAAAGGTGGAAGCTGCTGAGCTTCAGCAGTGAATAAGATAAGCTACTACAATTGTAGCCTAGTGACCTCCAAAAGGCAGATCACTGGAAATATGTACTTAGTGCACCTGTAGATAAGCTTCAGGTAAACAGGGTCATATTACAGGTTCCACTGACACCTGCTGGAAGTAACTGGTACTGCATGCATCAGTTTGTTGCCAGACAACAGCCTCAGACTGCCAGTGCTGATGGTCTTTTGTGGTTTCTGTGGAGATTATAACATAGAAAAGAAAATACATTTTTCCCATCTATTTTTCTTTGTGCCATTGATTACTAATAAACCCTTTGCTAGCAATTTCATGCAGGTGAGCACAGAATGTCGTTTAAGATCAATTTAAGTTAAAAGCACCATGCATGTGTTAGGTGAGTTAACTATGCACTGCATGTAACTTGACTAATTTCGGTTTTCATAACATTTTTCTAGCTAACAATTTACTTCTTGGGGATAATTGTTAAAGAATGCTACTAAGCTGGTTTTTAAATATTTTAAATGAGAAATAATGAAGGAGTAGAAGATTTCCTTTTGTGGAAAATAACTGTAATTTGTGAGAAAGTACTGCTAAGAAGTTCTGCATGTACTGTACTACCCCTGTTGATCTTGTCTTTTCTATAATTGTATTGCCATTTGTCTAGATTATACTTTATTAGAATTAAGGTATTAACTGTGGCAAGCTTTCTTCCAAGCGTCCTTCTGAAGCTGGATGTAATTAGTTCCATCTTTTTGGGCTCGTTTTCATTCAGTTATTATTTACTGTGAACATTTTCAGGCCATGTTTTCAAATGGTAACAGAGTGTCTTAACTACAGGTGTTTATTTATATAGCACCAAAGCAGCAACAATATTAAATACAAAGCACCTTGCATGCAGACTAGAGCAGCCAGGTATCAAACCACTAACCTTCCGATTATTAGATGACCTGCTCTACCCCCTGAGCTACAGACACTCCAGTTTTGGAAAATTTGGAGTGGCTGAGAGAATCTTGATAATCAGAAAACCTCCTTTGAGCAATAAAATCACGGCATCAAAAAATGATAAGGTTGTGTGTGTTTTTTGCAGGACCTGATTCTGGACCAGACAATAGAGAAGGTGTCATTCTGCGCTCCAGACAGGAATTTTGAGCGGGCATTCTCTTACATCTGCAGGGATGGCACCACACGACGCTGGATCTGCCATTGTTTTATGGCCATTAAAGACTCAGTAAGGACTCCTTTTTGTAACTGCAGTTCTATTTTCCTGATTCATAATCACTGACAGTGAAAATTAAAAATGTTGGAGTTCATAGTCAGAGGTGTACGATTAACCTTTTTTTAAAAGACCGTCATATCCCTGAATCACTTAGGTTAGATGGCCGTTTTGACATCATGCACTTCAGTGTGCTTTTTGAATTGTTTCTCTCAGGGAGAGCGTCTCAGTCACGCTGTGGGTTGTGCGTTCGCTGCTTGCCTGGAACGAAAACAGAAACGGGAAAAGGAGTGTGGGGTCACGGCAACCTTTGACACTAACAGAACCACTTTCACCCGCGAGGGCTCCTTTCGTGTTACTACAGCAACAGAGGCAGCAGAGCGGGAAGAAGTCATGAGGCAGCTACAAGATGCTAAAAAAGGTCTGTATCTAGTTGTGTTTTTCCCCGTCCTCAGGATTAGATCGACCGGCTTGTCTTCCACACAATTTAAAAAAAGGTTTAATCGTTTATTGACTTTTTAAAAGTTTATGATTATATTTTAAATGAGATGTATGATAAACCAGCACAGCTCGAATCAGCATATAGTAGTTTGATGCTGCTTTACGTAACCTCTTTCTTTTACAAAGCCATGGCAGCAGATTAGCGGCTCCTTAAAATGCCTTAAATGTACAATAGCTAATATATAACCATTCATTTGAAAGTTTCCCCCTCGCACCAGTCTCAGATTTGTAATTTGACTCAGAAGGTCGCTGTAAAGCACCCAAAAAAAAGAAAACATCAAAAGAAGATGAAGAATAGGCAACTATCCCCCCCCCCACACACACACACACACACACCACCCCTGCCCACCCTACCAGCAATCTGAGCCATGGTCTGAGTAACCTTCATCACTGACTCTATATTCAGACCAAGTCCTTTGCACTACTTTCAAGCTCTTTTGTGCCTTTCTCTTGTTGCATATATTCCTCTTGTATGTTATTTATTCTTGCTGTCCTCCTATGTACATTTTTATTACATTTACATTTGATGTACAATGACAATAAAAGGCTATTCTATTCTAAGATGTTCTTAGACCCCTACACCTGCCATTCTCTGTGAAGGGGTGTAGTGTTGCACAGTGAATTACAGATGTAGATATGATTAAAAAGCATGACTGATTAAATCGGCAGATGCCACAAGCTTTAATTTGTTTGTGATTTCTTACCACTGCAGAGGCCTGTTGTCTAAATGTTGCGCATCTCTTACAGCAGAGACAGAAGTGAAGGTAGCTGGGAACTCTGCAGCGAGTGTGACAAACTCGTCAGTCCACCACACGGGCGGTTCACCGTCCCCCTCATCGTCCCCGCCTCTTTCAGTGCCCATGCTGGGACCTCAGGCGATACCCCGCAGACACGCACCAGTTGAGATTCTCCACAGGCAGAGCTCCTTCAGAGGCTTCCCGGCACTTAGTCAGAAGACATCTCCCTTCAAACGACAGCAGTCACTGCGCATGAATGACCTGCCCTCCACTATGCAGCGCAAGTCTGACTTCCCCATGAAAAACACAGGTGAGTCCAACTGTTACTGCCCTTGCAAATATGCACAATAAAATACTTCTACCATGTTCTTATAGCATATAAGCTTATGTTGACCTTTACCTCTTTTCTAATGTGCACCTCCTCCAGTCCTTGAGTTAGAAGGAGAAGGTGACAGCATCAGTTCACTGTGTACTCAGATCGCCACGGCCTTCAGTGGACCGCCAGAGGATCCCTTCTCTTCAGCGCCGATGCCTAAACCGGCTTCATCCCCACAGTCTCCTGTAGCACCGGGTAAAAACCTGTAAAACCTTCCGATCAGCTGTGTGTACTGTGAGAAGATCTGAATGAATCTACATTTAAATAAATAAATTTAAAAAAAAAAAGTAGTAGAGAAATAACTTTGCTGTTTACTGGTAAAAGGTTATATTTAGTTAGATCCTGTTGCAAGTTAAAGATTATTTTTAATACTAAACACACAATTAAGTGAAAACAGATAAGATGCTTAAAGTGGACCTATTATGTTTGTTTCATTTTTTAAATTAAATAATTTTTATTCTTTGACTATACTAGAGTAGCTCTGTATGATTCACAGCTCAAAATAATTGTTATGTATCAAACCATTTTAGCTCTTTTCCGCTTCCTTTTAATCTAAATGTATTCTAATTGGATGCCTCTTGTAATCAGAAGGGTTGATCAGCAAGCGAGCAGAGCTGTGCGACTGAGAAGGCCTTATTAGGGATGGTCAACAAGGCATTTTCAACTTGTTGATGCTGCTCACTGGACGTTTTATATTTTTGGACCATTCTCTGTAAACCCTTGAGATGGTCATGTAGAAAAATGTCTGTAGATCAGCAGTTTCTGAAATGCTCAGACCAGTCTGTCTGGCACCAACAGCCATGCCAGGTTCAGTCACTGAACTCTGTCATCATATGACAAAACATAAGAAAAAGTATAATAGGTCCACTTTAACTATTTGTTTTTTATGGTTTAGCTCAATCAGCTGGTGATTTTGCGTTTGCCAACTCAGGGAAATATAGAAGCACACACTAAAACCCTGGTTATTCACTTTTATGATCAGTGTTGTTTATTTCTCACAGTTTGGCTGAATTTCCCTATAATTCTGCTCTGTAGAAGTTCAGCCAGCTTCCAATAACTTGATGAATGTGTTGCTTGCAGTTTAAATTTGCAGTTGGAGAACGTGTGGCTGCTCATATTTTCTCATAACTTAGTGAATAACATTTATTTTGCGTGCAGTTTATGCCTCATTAGACTGCTAATTAAATGCAGAGTAACATTGTGCATGTCCAATGGACATCATCCATTGGACAGGCTTGCTTGTACTAGCTTCTGTCTCTTATTTGCTTTAGTGAATGGCACAACTCCTGCCTTCCCTGCTGCCACTACTGCTAACCCCTCAGTTCTCCCCCCTGCTCTGCCCGCTCGAGAAACTAACCCATGGGCTAAAAGCCCTGCAGGTGCAACGGCCTCGGCACAGACAGGTAAGCAGCTCATCAAAGGGTTTGGATTGAGAGTTAAAATTCAATATAATTCTTATAAGATCAGTCTAATGTGATGAGCAGTTTTTTCTAGTTAAACTGAATATGTGGGAAGAAGACAAGATTTGATCAAACCATTCAAATTTGTATGGCTTGCTTAAAAGGTGGTGTGGATTACTACAGATTAGCACATAGTAGGATCTGTCTTCTCTAAGGAAGAAGTGATTTTTATTAGAGTAGTCCCTAAAACATCTTGTCTTGCTATAGAACTGCTCTCCTAAATAGTACAACCCAGCAACTAAAGGTCAGATGTGGGGTAAGTTAGCAGCCCCCGGTTATTTAAAGCAGATACAGGTGAGGTATCCAAATCTTTTGTAGTACTTTAGAGCAAGAGAACAGGGTGGGATTATGATAACTAATGATTTTAAAAATCAGACTAAGAATGAATGCATTCATGGATCATTTAACTCAAGGATTAAACTTGGAAAAAGTGTTTTTCTTTCAGGTCTTTAAAAGGTTCTCCTTCATTCTTGCTCACAGATATCAGTAGCACGATCAACTTTTATTTTGCCTGATACTCTTTTTGCCTGCCTTTGCTTCTGTCTCACTGTTGCAGTGTCTCGTGTTTTTTCTGGTTAAATGTTGGCTCGAGACTCATTCTTGTACTTTCTGCTGACAGGAGGTGACTGGTCAGCTCCTACTCCAGTGATCGTAGTGCCCCCCACGTCTTCTCCAGCTATTTCCTCCCACAAACGCACACCTTCAGAAGCAGACCGGTGGTTAGAAGAAGTTTCCAAATCTGTCCGAGCCCCGCAGCCCAATCCGATCCTGGCAACTGCCTCGCCTCCTCCCCAGCCGTTCGTTGCCCCTGTGCCGATGCCCGTGGCTTCTGTACCTTCTGGACCCCCAGTGGCTTTTTTGCCCTCTATACCCCCTCCTGTGCCCATGTTGCCCCCTCGCCAGCCTGCCTTCCACGCTCAGGCTCCAGTCTCCCACCCGATGGCTAATGGCCTGCCGTTTCAGCCCAGCGTTCCTGTGTTTGGCATCACTCCTTCACAGATGGTGGCTAATGTGTTTGGCTCAGCCACACAACCCCAGCCGTTTCCCGGCCCGGTCTCCACGACGCCCCAGCATGACGCTCAGCCTGTCAGTAACATCAGCCCATTCATCAAGCCTCCGCAGTCCACCACGGCAATCCCCGCTCCCCAGCAGCCATCCAGTGACAGTGTGACCTTTAACGGGGCGGACAGCTGGGCTGCTCCATCTCGAATCGCTCAATCCTCCCCATCCACACAGCCTCCCCCGCAGCAGGAAGATGCCTTTGAGGCCCAGTGGGCAGCCCTGGAGGGCCGCTCACGCCAACGCACCACACCCTCCCCCACAAATCCCTTCTCTACTGAGCTACAAAAAACCTTTGAGATCCAGCTCTGAACACTAAGATTGAAGTTAGAAAGAACTGGACGTTAAGGACTTGGATTGGTTGAATTGACTAATTGACTAGAGCTCAGAATGTTGTTCTGCCTCTCTCGCTCTGTTTTAGTGGAAAATCTCAGTGGCGGCAGGGGGTGGGGGTGAAGCCTGTAGAGAACAGCGGGCAAATCAGAAGGGAGCAGAACCCTGTGTGACATTGAGAGAAGAAGGCAAAAAACAAAAATGAAAAACAGGGTGTATCCCCCTTCTCCCCCTCCCTGAGGCATTTCATTGGCATTGTCTGTATTATTTTGTTTCTGCTGTGGAGCGCAAGGTCGTCATAACTCTGTGGAATATCTGTGCCGAGCCACTCCCTGCAGCTCCTCCACCTTCCCCAGGTGTGGCAGCTTCCTTCACTACCCCAGGCGTGGCAGCTCCCTTTCACAAAGTCCAGTTCCTAGCGCCCCCTGTTGGCATGACAGAGGAATGCAGCAGTACTGAGAGAACTCAGCTTCCAGAATCTTAAGAATAGAGCGAGACGATGCCAAAATCTTTATTTTTATGCATTAAGTATATTTTAAATAGCTTTGGAATCTAACAGAAGAGTTGTAAGTAATCTTGCCAAAGGCACAGGCTAGCTACAATGAATCGAGTTTATGTTTGTGTATACAAGAAATGATCGTATATATTATACAAAAAAAATATATCTATAAAGAATCTATACTGTACACAAAGCTCACGGCAGTGCTAATTTTTAATGTGATGTAAAGAGATTTTGTGAAGGGACAGCTGCTTTACTTTTGTGTTTATTTGTTTTATTTTTGAAGACAAGTCTCTTTATTGCCATCTGTTGCATCCCGTGATTGATTGTTGCTGCAATGATACCCTATTTACAGTGAGATGCTTTACATCCAATGTGGACCTAGCGATGGTGGTGGTGCCCGACTGGTTGCCTCTCTTACCTGTGCTCAGTTTTTGACAGTTTAACTTCTTCTTCTGTCTTTATTGTCATTATTTTTATTTTCATTTTGTGTGGTAACTATCTTATTTGTTTTTATTTAACACTGTAGGATGTGTCATCTTGTTTTTAATCCACCTCTTTATTTTTTTTAAGTTTTAAGTTGGTAATTTTAGTTCTTTTTTTTTTTTCTTCTTCTTCTTTTTAAAAAAAAGTTTTTTATGCACAAGCACTAAAGTAGATGATTCGACATCACCTCCCAGGTGACCTCAATCGCCGACGGTTTGTCAGTTGTGGTACTGTAGGATCTGAGAAGCTGCATGCTGACTTACCCTGACCTCCGTTAGACAGCTGTTGTTCTGACGGGCAGCAGAAAAATGCAGGGAGATATTAATGGTTTCTCTCACTGTCTGATTTTTTTTTTTTCTCTCTGTCATGTTTTATTTTTTTAAATCAAACCTGTGAATATGATCTATTCTCTGATCTATTTTTCCATTTTGTAATTATTTCATTACTTCGTTCCACTTCTTTGGAAAAATACTGAAGCTAAAAGATTGAATAAATTTATGGTGGTAGAGGAAAAAGTGGTGTGTGTTCTTGATTATAAGCAATATACACTATGTGAGAAATCTCTTAACACGAATGACTAAATATGAACTTCTTACATAATTAGTTAAGTGAAATTATATTCATAGATTTATTTAAAAAGAAAAAGAAGAATATTAATTGGTTTCAGGTTGTAAAATTGATGATTTGTCATTTTTTTGTATGATTAAAAATCATGTCTTTGATTTAATGGGTAGTTGTTTTTTTGGGTTTTTTTTTTGACAAAACATACTCTTTTAGCAATTAGTTGCCACTGTACCAATGTAATATTAAATATTAATTACAGAAATGTGTGAAAGCTGTTGGCAATCACCTTACAAGTGCTCGCACCCAATCAGCACTGCCAGAGAGCTAAAATTCTATGGGCTCCAGTGGTCTGTTGTTATTGGTCCATCCCCCCAACAGGTGGCGCTGCAGCTTCATATAAATGCACTCTGGAAGAGATGGACGAGCACAGCAAACAAGTGTACATGTGAGATAAAGTGGCGTTGTGTTGTTCGAAAGTGTAAAGGTAAGCTGCAGAATACGTGGGATGATATGTACGTGTGCTACTTTGCGCTTAAAAATTAGCGTCCAGGTTGCATTTAAGAACGTATTGGGGCTGAAGAGCTCACAAGCTAACCGGTTAGCTCCAGCAGCTAACCCAGCTAACGTTGATTAAACTTTGCTTTGACTAAACTGGAGGACAGTAAACGGGATTAGAGGCAGAACGTAATTCGCGGTACGCCTTGCATTTAAAAGTGATAGACATTTGAAGAACTGAATTTATCCATGTTTATTTCTGCTAAAGCTACGTCGCAGAGGGAAGCTAGCAAAAGTTGTGTTAACAAACGGTATAGTAACAGCTGGCTGCTCACCTGATCGAGAGGTGTTTGCTCTTTGTAACAACTAACAATAGCTGTTTTTTTGCTGTGCAGTGATCTTATAACTCTAGCCTATCCTTACAAACCAGTGTCAGCTAAGTTGACCGATGTTACGCTAAATTCGCCCTTGTTTTGTCCCCCAATTTCCCCAATAATCCTAATCCTGTTTTAGGACCCGAAAGGACGTGCAAATATATAATTGCAGGATTACCATCAAGAGCTGCAGCTACTAACTAGACATGAGTCACGCTTCATTTCTTTTTATTTTGTAGGAAAATGGGAGCAAATGTTTACTGTAACATGTATTGCTTGGAAGACTGCATATGGTCTGACCACCTTTATTCTTAAGTAAATTCGGAACTCTCTTAGTCAGGCTTTGTTGTCATTTCTGGAAATATTCTTCAGACATAGTTTTGTTCTTGAAGGACATTCAAAGCTCGTATTTGGATTTTGGCTGCGTGGTGTTCAAGTCTGTCAAGATAATCCCACACTGCTTCAATGTTAAGGACAAAACATGACTACTAGTTTTCCATTGTTGGTTTTTTTTTTCTAACCACGTATGTTTTTATTGCACTGTCAGTGTGTTTCAGATGATTGTCATATTGAAAAATGAAGCCGTTGCCAAAAAGATCCTTCTTAGATGGCATTGAATGGTAGATCAAAATCTTTTGAAAATGAGTAAATTGCAGCTAATGTCTAAATTAAAACTTTGTATTACCTTAAAGATTGGACAACATATGGCTCAAGAGTGCTTAAAATTTACTACAAAGTCTGGCTTCTTGGAATAAAAAAATAATCAAACATGATTAACTTGGCCAATGATTTTCTGGATTTTGCATGTTGATGGGCAGAGATTGATGGTGTGAGGATTATCTGTCTGCTTTAAGACAGTAAAAACCTAGACATAGATCTGTTTATGAAGGGTATTTATAAAATAACCTGTCTTTGCTGGTTTTGTTCCAAAGATGCACGTTGTCTGTCTAAATTGCAACCGCTGGGTTCACTGATGCAGGAAAGGTAGGTCATCTCCTTTGTTTTTGGTGTTGTTGGTTTTTGTTGTTGTTTTTTTTGTTTTTTTCCCATTTATTTTAACAGACAAGCTGAATAAAACTTGCAAATCGTCTCACTCACTGCTTCTACTTTGTTTTTGGCTCGAGGTTTGAACTTCAGACTGATTAGGATCATTACAAGTCAGCATGTCTCATCGAGGACCTTTAACCGCTGTCGTAACGGCAGTACTAGGGGCAACCTTGGGAGGGCTGCTCATATGGCGGGTGTATCGAACAAAAAGGAAAAGGTTACCTTCCATCCAGAAGGTCGCAGAGTCCTTGCACAATCTTGAGGAAAAGTCCACAGAGGTCACAGCTGTGGAGTGTACATGCATACAGCCGCCACATGTTGTGAAGGATGAATTTCAGACTGTACAGTGCCAGACCACACTTCCTGCCCGGATCCTGTCTTCTGATCACCTGCTGGGAATCAAACCAGTGATTGTGACCTCTGAAGAAGAGTGGCAGCAGTTGTGGCCAATAATGCAAAAAGAACTGTCAGTCTTCCCTGTGCTGGGATTTGACTGTGAATGGGTAAAGACCTCCGCCGTAAGAAATACCTTTTGCATGTTTTTCCATTTTTTTTATTTATTTATTTTTTAAAAAAGGAGAAAAATCCACCTAAATGTAGAAGAATAATTGGCCATGGGGTTCAGGGTTCAGGTTGTGAGGAATTCCTACTTTTTCCCTAAAAGCTGACAACAAGATAAGATAACTCTGTCATTGCACAGTCATACATAATACAATGACATTGGAAAACTGCCCTACGTTGGCACTACATATAACACGATACGACACATCACAACGCAACACAACACAGTATATTAACTTAGTAATAAAAAAGTGTATTAGTATTGCACACTGTTATTATTGCACATTAGACATGAGTCTATTTGTTCGGGTCCTCAGCAGCCTGAACCTCCTGCCAGACGGCAGCAGCTTAAACACCCGGGCCCGTATCCCTAAAGATTCTGAGAATCCTCTCAGAGAGCTCCTAACTTAACCTAAAAATTCCTTGCCAGGAGTTTTAGCTTAGAAGTGATTCCAGAACATTTTCAGTGAACTCTGAGCAAGGAATGGATGGAAAATCCTATCTTAGTGAGGAGGTGTGGTTGACCCCGTTGCTAGGTATGAGTCATCATTTCAAAAGCCGTGATTGGTTGATCCTACAAGTTTGATGGAAATGAGCTTTTGGTGATAATGAGCAAAGGATGTACCCTCAAATCAATAAACATATTATATACTCTAATCTTATGCTGACTGTAATTGTAAATAATATTTCACATTCAAGAAAATATCTGGAAAATGAATAGTAAGCTGTAGGGGTTATAGCCTAACATTAGAATCTAAAATATGTGAAAAACTCATTACACCCTGTTCAAATAATGATTCGTGTCTTATTTGCTCATATTAATATCCTAGCTGGCATATTTTGTACTTTCACTCCCATATGGACCCCGTTGAAAACAAGATGGCCTATCTCAAGAGGCTGTCCTTAATGAAGTAGAAATCACAACGTTACAAGTCCAGTGTGGTCTTAACGAGGGTAACACGGCTCAGCTTTTAGCAATGTCTGTGATTGCAGACCCAAGTCATCACTGCTGCATTGTTGCATTTTCCCGGTTGCCAAATACCTCGGGGTTGTGATTACTTTCGTCTCCGGTGTAATAGCGTTGTGGCGTCGAGTTGGTGAAGTAATTGCATCTCTAAGGAGATCCACCACAAACATGATTCCTGCACGATCCACTCTGTAGCATCTCAATAATTCCCTGTCATCCAGTGTTTGCAGGACATCTCTCCTGCCTCTTCTGTTGGCCATTTTGTGCAGCTGCTTAGGGGAACTCCTAAGCCACTAAAAGTCCTCTTCCCTGCTCTTAGCAGATCTCGCCTTAGGAGCCCTTTTAAGCGCTAGGAATCTTGAGGAATAGCTTTTATATTAACTGGGATTGTCGTGTCACTTTTAGGGGAAATTCTAAGAAAACGTCATGACTCTGAGAATTTTCTTAGAATTTGGCCGCTAGGAGCCACTTTTTGCACAAAGATTCTTTAGGGATACGGGCCCCGGTGTCCTGGGTGTGTGCAGTCCCGTAGGATGCTGCGTCCCCTCTTAAGACAGCGAGTGCTGTACAGGTCCTTCAGGGAGGGAAGAGGATTTTTTTATTTTTTTATTTATTTTTTGGGCCATATTGATGACCCTCTGGAGTGCCTTTCTATGTGCTGTGGTGCAGCTGGAGAACCACACACCGATGCAATATGTCAGCACACTTTCAATGGAGCAGTGGTAGAAGACTCCTTCAGGTCCATTTTTCTGAGGATTCTCAGAAAGTGGAGACGCTATTGGGCCTTCTTTAAAACCGCAGGGATGTAGAGCTCCATTGGAGGTCTGTGTCTGTGCACAAGCCTTTTAGGATGTTGCTGTAGGCTTTATCCAGTGTGTTGTTGTTGTTTTTTTGTTTTTTTTTTCTCCCCTCGTTGCACATTTAATGTTGTTCAAATCTGGGGAATACTGACTAAATCAGCATGGTTGAAGTCCCCAGCTATAATGTGCACTGCATTTGGATGGGAATTCTGATTGCTCCTCCATGGCCGAGTTAGCATTAGAATCGGGTGGTACATACACGGCCGTTACCATGACAACAGTAAACTCGCGAGGTATGTAGACGGGTCTGCACTTCAGTCAAATATTCCAAATCTGGGGGACAACGGCTGTGTACAGTTTTTGTGTTTTTGCACCAGCTGTCATTGGTGTAGATGCATAAATCCCCTCCTTTGTTCTTGCCAACAACCAAACACCTTGAGCTTTACAAAACATTAATGACATTACACAATTGTGGTGGATTTCTTCCCTTTTAAGCATCATCCATTATCATCACCTCACACAACTGTCTCTGTGTTTTCTGACCCAGCTGCTGTTGTTTGGATACAGGTGTCTGCTAAAGGCAAAGCCGCTGTGGTCTCCTTGCTACAGATGGCCTCGTACTCGGGTCTGTGCATCCTGGTGAGGCTGTTGCCGTTTCGCAGCAGTCAGCAGCCTTTCCCGCACACATTAATGGAAGTTCTCAGAAACCCACACATTCTTAAAGTGGGAGTTGGTTGCTACGAAGATGGCAAGCGACTGACACGTGACTACGGCTTGTCGCTGACGTGTACGGTTGACCTGCGTCACCTTGCCTTGCGACAAAAGTAAAAAATAATTCTGCTCTTGCTTATAATCGAAACTATTTGTGTCAATTGCAAATACACACTTTTTCTTTTTTTTCTTTTTTCTTTTCCCTTCTCCCTTTTAGGCAAACTTCAGTAAGTAACGGACTCAGTTTGAAGTCACTGGCAGCAGATGTGTTGAAAATCTCTCTAGACAAATCTCCAGAGGTGCGTTGCAGTGATTGGGAAGCAGATCAGTTGACAAAGGAGCAGGTGGGGATCTTACTGTATTGTAAATACTATACTTGTACAGACAAGACGCTGGTTTCTTCTGCCATGCCAAACTAATCGAACAAAAACATGTATTGTCAAAATAATTTTCTTTACCCCTTTGCTCGCTCCAGATGACTTATGCTGCTAGAGATGCCCAGGTTTCCATTGCTCTCTTCCTCCATCTCCTTGGCCTTCAGTCTGAAGCCAGTCCCGCCTCTTCCAGTGGGAGCTCTTACTCTGAGCTGGCCTCCCGCTGCCAGGGTCTGGTCGATGTGCCGTTCAAGGGCCAAGGAGATAGAGATGACAGGGCAGGTGATGGAGACAGGAAGAGGAGGGCCAGGTCGTTAGGCTATGAAAACCCAGAGTCTGGAGATCAGCAAGTCTCAGACCCTCGGAAGAATCACAAGAGGAAATCGCTGGGTGCCGGGTATTCCGCCAGGTGAGTGTTATTAATGACAAAGAAGCTCATTCTTAGATGAGGATGAGCAGTTGTTTGTTTTCCGCTCTTACTGTACAGTGAGTTTGGGACATCGTTTGCACAGGAAAATATGAATGTAAACTGCTTTATACTGTCTCTCTCTGCCTGTTCCAGGAAATCTCCCCTCTATGATAACTGTTTCCTCCATGCACCAGATGGCCAACCCCTGTGTACCTGTGACAAGAAAAAAGCCAAATGGTACCTTGATAAAGGAATAGGAGGTATGCTGGATAAAACCCTCTTTATTGCCTTTCAGCTGTCCTAAGTACAACCTAAATGTTTTTCCCTTTCATGTCGAGTCTCACTCCTTCCAGCAGCTGCACAGATCTCTTTATTTTCTTGGCTCTCAGTGACTCTCTTTAAACAGCCAGACCTGACGTGCGTTGCTGCACCTGCAACAGCTCCTTAGAATATCCTGTTTTACTTTCCTGTCTTTCTAATTTCATTTTTTTTTTATTGTTGCTTTACATTTAGTTGGTTATTTATTGGTTCTGATGCTTATTCTAAGTATGAATGTTTGCAATTAGATGCTTAAATATTAATCAGGTTGCTGTAGACCACATCCTAGGGTTTCTGAGGTGTTTAGATTTACCCAGTAAGTTCTCGTTATACCTGGTGCACAGTGTCACGCTTGTCGGCAGCATTTCAAATAGGATTTGACTATGAAAAACTCTTAAATGAATATACAGTATTTGTGATTTTGTTTTTTGTATATACTAAAGGACTTACTATGAGAAGGCAATGGTCAGGAGCATCCTTCCTTACAAAAAGCATGCTCTTAGTCATTACTTCACAGCAACATGAAGCCTGCTTTGATTTCAAACGTGCAATCCAGGGCATAGGTCAAGGGTCTTTTGTTTGTTTTTTTCTTTGAAAGTGATAACTCAAAGAGGAAGTCAACGACGTGTGTTTACTGGAAGGCTCTGGAGTAGCACTAGTGGCCACCAGTATAAAGTGTATAGATTTGTGCATTTTAAAAAAGTGTATTAGTATTAATAGTGTGAACTATACAATGTGTTTGTTTTTTGTTTTTTCTTCTCAAACTCTGTAAATACTGTCAAGCATTTGCATCCCTGTGAGGTTCAAAGAATAGCCTGAAAACCCGATGCTGTTCTGTTTGTGATGCAGTGCTCGAGAGTGAAGAGCCTTTTATTGTGAGGCTGCTGTTTGAGCCGTCGGGACGTCCTGACTCGCAGCAGGATTACTACCTGACTGCCAAGGAGAATCTCTGTGTGGTCTGTGGAAAAGCAGATTCTTACATCAGGTTTGACACACTTATTCGCTTTGCAGTTGATTTATATTGAAGGTTTACTTAGAACTTGTTCTGCTTGTCTGATCTCAAGCACAGAACCAATAAAACAAACAAATTTGCTTGACAAATGGCAGTTTGTTCTGAACTTCAGAAGATCATTTGTGTTGTTTAAGTATAAATGTCTTATTTTGTGATGCCACCAAATCACTGCAGACGTGATTAACATGCATCTTTGTTTGATCCTTAAGGAAAAATATTGTGCCGCATGAGTACAGACGGCATTTTCCCACAGAGATGAAGGACCACAACTCCCATGACATCCTGCTGCTGTGCACCAGCTGCCACGCTGCCTCCAATGTACACGACAGCTTCCTGAAACAGCAGCTGGCTGAAGAGTTTTCTGCCCCTCAGGGCTGCGAGGAGGGAGTTCGGATCTTTGAGGACTCTGATCGACGGAAAGTACGCTCGGCGGCTCGGGCTCTGCTCATTGCCGGGGAAGGACTCCCCAAACAACGGCGAGAGGAGCTGCAGGCTTTAATCAAGAGTTTCCTGAATTTGAATGACGAAGAGGGGGCGACGGAGGAAGCGCTGCAGCAAGCGGCCAATTTGGAGACTAAGTGAGTTTAAACTGATACGTGATCACACGTCAGTTATGGTTGTGTCTTAATGATACCTTTAAATTATTTTAATACTTTAGCATTTAGGTTTTAAGTAAAGCTGAGCACTGCTGATGTAACCAAGCAGTGACTGCAAAAAACCCATGAGCTACATCTCAGACTCTACAGGCCTGAGTTGGCATGTTGAATGTTAAAGCTGTGACAGGACAATTAAAAAAAGAACAAGTATGGCTTGTTTGGAAGGACAGTCGGGAGCAAGTCTCTTCTCGCTAAAAAAACGTGGCCGCATGGTTTGGGTTTGCAAAGTTGCATCTGAAAAAGCTACAAGACAAAGAGTGTGCTTTGAATAGATGAGACTAAAGTGGGAGATGTTTGTCCATAATCGATGGACAATATCAACACAAATACCTTGTACAAACTATGAAGCGCAGTCGTGGAGGGGTGATGATTTGGGCTTGTTTTGCAGACCCAACATCTGAGGATTTTACAGTCGCTGAGTCAACCAAGAACTTCTCTGTATACCAAATAACGTCAGATGTGAGGCCATCTGTCCAATAACTAAAGCTAGGCTGAAACAGTGTCATGCAACAGGACAACAAGCCCAGAGATTTTTAAGTGGTCAAATAACAGAAAAATGTACAGATGTAAGACGAATAAGGAATTTATTTATACTTTTTGTGAACCACTTGTGCAAAGATGTGTACTTGCCAATCACAGGCACAGTGAAACATAAGTGTACAGTCACATTTAACTTTACTTAGTTCCCAGTTTAAATATGCTAAGAAGCATTCATAATTTAACAGCCCACTCAGTGAACCAAATTATTGGTTGAGTCCTAATCATCACTGTACGTTTAAACAGCTGCATGTAGTGTATCATGATCATTTTTGCTAGTCTGCGCTCTCTCTGACCGCTCCTCTCTCCTCTGAAGGATTTTAAACGAGGCGTACGTGCCTCACGGTCTGAAGGTGGTGCAAGCGCACGCTGAGCAAGGCCTGCGGGGACTGATGGTCCTGGAGCGTCGCTGGAGGCAGCATTTCCTCACCACCATGCAGCCTCGCCACCTCCCTCCTCTGTGGTCCATCGATCACAATCACAGCAAGTTACTTCGCAAATACGGAGAGGACCTGCCCATTAAACTCAACTGACTTTCCATCTCCAAGAAGGGCACGACTAACCTCGCACCTGGATAGGAAACCTGGATTTTACTCTTTTACTTTGAAACTCAACAGCCACTCCATCAGTTTCTCCAACCTGCTTTTGCGTTTTTTTTTCTTTTTTTTTTAGTGAGCACGTGAACGCACTAATTGAGCAGCAGGGATGGAAATGTTATAGTATGTGGCTGCTGTCAAGATCCCACTGGGCAAAGAACATTGATGCCAAATTCCAGTAAGAGTAACTGACCCTACCTGTGGAGAGAAATCTAGGTAAAACACTAACCTTACAATGTCGTGGACACGTTGTTCGCATGTGGACTTTTTTTATTTAAACAAAACAAAAAACCAAACAATCATAAATCTTGAACAGATTTTTAGAAAAGGCTGCTGCCTGCTACTTTATTCTTGACCTCCAGCTCCACCCCCTGTGGGTCAGCAGCTTATTATGAATGATTTGCTTTGCAGAGAGATGGTTGTTTTTATAGGACCTTAAATTATTTGGCTCTCCGTCCAGTTTAAGTTTTCATTCTGTTGTCTGGTTTAGGTCAATAGATGATAACTGAATTTCCCTGGGAATGCCATGAAGATAAAATCCATCTTTGCTCAATTTTCTTTTTTTTCCAAAGATGAGTTAGTCAAGGTGTTTCTGGGCTTGAATGTATTGCGTCTGTGGTTTTGTACACATCGCAGCAGGGGAGACAAAATGTAAGTACAGTTGGCGTTTTTCACTTGGTCATTTATTTAAACTCCTGCTTATGTCGTGGTGCCGATTCTCCGGACGGCTGGGACCTCTCCATGGCGCGTGTGAACGTGCCTCTTAACCCCTAAACCTAACTGGAGACTGTGTCGGGACATGAGCTCGTTTCAGTTTAACAGCGACGTCGTTTCACAGATTCCAAACTGCACAGTAAAGAAAAGCTGCCAACTTGGACGTGATGAAGATAAATTACAAGATTTAACCCTCTGCAAAGCTTTAGAGTATAAGAAATTTACCTTATGGAAGCAGCTGCATTATATTCATGTTTTCCTGTGAATGATACAGTAAATAAGTGATGTTTATTAATCTTATGAGTTATTGAACACACCTATACCCTCCATCCACTCCCCACCCCCCCGAAACAAGACACAGCCACATTCATTTGTTTATTTCTTACAAAATCACAGTTTAATAAATAGTCTGTAAAAATGAGTACAAAAGTGGTTTTCTTAACATTTCATATATGAATCACTCGTGACTTTCAGGTCAAAGGAGTCTTTAAGTGGATTTTCTTTTCTACAATCTAGTTTTGCTGAATTAAGGCCTCTTGATTTTGGCATCAGAAACAATCTGTCAGTCAAATGTTTTGTATCTGAAGTTGAATTAGTTATGAGCTCCCCTGGTTTCACAGTTCAGTCAGGAAAATTAAATAAAACACATTTACAAATAAATAAAATGGCTCAACATGCAGAATCCCTTTATCCTAAGACGCTGACAAACTAAGCATATTTCTAAAGGTCAGTGTTTGACACTGCAACAATAACAATGGCACATGATGCTGCTTCATCCAAGGGGTTTCCATCAAAGTTGACTTTTCATTTCTTGGGTGCCCTTGATTTATTAACATGGACTGACTTTGGGGAATTATTATTATTTATTTATTTTCTTTCTTCTTGAAGTAAATTTTGGTGGAATTACCCTTTGAAGAAGTCTAGCGGTGATAAAGAGTGCAATCCTGTGTTATGAAAAACACTCTGACATCTTTACTGCATTACAGTGAAAACCTCTGAGGGTGGAAACACACCTGAAGATTCAGTTTAAGTTATTAGAAAGCCTTTGCTTTTAATTGGGGGGGGGTTATTCTATTTAATGAATTTTGGGAACTACTTTGAAAGGTGACCGCTAACGTGGCTTTAGCAGCACTGGTAGGCATTTACCTTTGGACATAACCAGGCTAGCTGTTTCTGCTATGGACAGGCCTCATGCTAAGTTAGCATACATAGACTGTATATAAAAGAAGGCTGTAGTTTCAGGCTCACTGCAGAAGCACCTTAAACCTGCATTTTCATTTTTCTTTTCAGTGGCCTGCAGGGGGCGACTCTTGTGCTTGTGAAAAAGGTCTGCTTGTACAGAAGTCAATTGGAAAAGTGTAGAAGCTTCTTTCTGCCACTGAAAATTGGAGGTTATCCTACCTTCAGTGTCAAAAGACATTTTTGAGGCAATAATCTGAAATTTTGACTTTTTTTTTTTCTCCCCTTGACTTAGAAAATGGTCCTCAGCCTCCTTGATTTCTACCTCCAGTAAACACTTTCCTGATGAATTTATGGGCTTAACTTTAGGTAATCATCCCAATTAGCAATCATAGGGTGCCAAATCAGTCCCTATCTTATATTTCACAGTGAGATCTGTCCCATGTTGTGGTACCTGGGTTAAAAATAACAAAACAAAAACACTCAGCTAAAGGCTTAAGAAAATAAGGCTTCACAAACAGTGCATGTGTCAAATTGCCCATGTCCGTCCTTTATATACAGTCTATGTTGGCAAGCATATACATGGTTTCACTTCTAACCTTTTGCAGGAAACTTTAAAAGTTTAGAGTCCTTAGTGAATCCTCTTGTGTGTGTCCACTTGTAATCCCGCAGAGTTTCAACACTAAATTACTGCATATTTAACTCCTTTTGTTCACTGCGACAAAAGACAATTTTTTTTTATTTTTTTTTTTAACAGATTTCAAAAAAAAAAAAAAAAAAAATGAAATGAGTTTCAGATTTAGCCCCAAATCTCTGGATTTTTTTTTTTTTTTTTTTTTTTTTCTCTTTGAAGGGACAAGTTATTTTCACTTTCAGAACACCAGATGTTATTCAAAAGTATTCAAAAACACCACATTAATAAGCTTTTTCTCCAATTCAGGTACACTGAAATTAAAATAAGGCATTTTCTCGACAATTCCAATTTGCAAGTCAAACCTTGATCCCTTACGGGTTTGCAAAAGCAAAATTTTAAAACAAATTTTCAGGTAATATCACAAAAAAAGGAGACTATTTGCCGCTTGTACGTTTCGACCTTCTAGGCAAAAATCCACAAGGAACATCTTGCACGCGTTTCACAAGGGAGAGTCGTACAGCTGTTACAAATGACCCCAAAATGACCAGAATTCACACCTTCACACAGACCAATAAGATTGTCACATTAACATAAGATGTCGCAAAAATCATATATTGCTCCACAACGGCTGCGGTAAAATAAAGCTCCAGCTTTAGGACAGCGGGCTAGAAACAAAGAACTCTAAAGAGATGAGAAGCGGATGGTTCCTCTAGTTTTTGGTCAAAGGCTGTTTGACGATGCAGAGAGGCTCAATATCTGTACAGTTTGTCTGTTTTGGTGGGGTTTTTTCCCCCTAAAATGGACATTTTCATGGTCACGTTTGCAGTTAAGTACCCTCAAAGCCCTTAAAACATGTTAGAAACACAATTTCTAAACTACACGGGCTTTGATAATGGCATAAGCATCTTAGTCAATGATAAATAATCTTCGTTCTCATCCAATGACACCGATAAGCAAAACAGGCAAAGATCTGTCATCTCCTCCTCTTCACTGCACCACCACTGCTCCCAACAACCCCAACTTATTATTGCTTGCATGTTAATACATACAGTATGGGAAACCATTATCGTTTCTGAAAACGCACAGAAAACTAGAGATTTCTCACAGTTAAGACTCTAGCACAAGTGACAGCAAGGGTCCAAAAAAATGAAAAATAAGAAAGCATGACTGCCTAATATGTATTTTAACCCCCTCGGGTTATTTCTGCTATAACAAGGACGCACTCCAGTTTGTGGGAAGAGACACAACACGGACGTTTGCTGGTGTATTCAGGATGTAGCACAAATTCTTTGGAGTTTCATTCATTAAGCCGAGATGATGGAGCCTGCGGGAATTGTATATATTTTTTTTGTTGTTTTTTTTTTTTTGTACTGTCCCATAGCAGGATGCAATGTCTTCTCTCTCACTCTCACAAACACACACGCACTTATCTGATCCACGCAAACCAATCCAAAGGAAAACACGCACGCACATCTTCGCTGCGCAAAACACAATTGGCACAGATTATCAAAATAAATACCCTGGAAGCTTGGCACTATGCAAAAGAAAACTTCACATTTTCGAAAGAAATCTTATAAAAAACTATTGAATAATCTCAGTCTACTCCACGTTTTCGTTTGCCTCACTATTACTTATATACTATATGCTGATGAAGGTTACACCAGTGTCGTAAACCTCTGAATGACTCAACTACCACTGAAACAATATAGCTCCTATTCAAATAGATTTTTTTTTCCACAAACGTACATCAAAATGAAGTATCTAACATCTATCGGACTATAGATAGTGCTGTTGTCTGGTATGCATCTGCTTATAGTGCCTCTTAACTTTTTTCTCCTCGCTTTTTCTGTAAAATCTGAAACCCTTCTGGGAACAGGTAAGAAGTCTTGTACACCTTCCTTTGTTTTATTTCAACTTCGATGTTTTAGGATCGGTGTGGATGCCTGTCTATGCAGATTACCTCACAGGTGTCCCTCCAGGATGCTGGTGACAGCCTGGTCCAATGACGGGCCTGACGTGGCCCTTGTCGGGGCTGCAGAGGGGCCCTGCAGGCGCTGAAGCTCCAGTATGCTGTCGATGGCACTCTGTAGATGTTCACTGAGCATGTTGTCCTCTTGGAAAGGCGGAGGCGGCGGGCTGAACCGCTGCTCGGCCCGAGGTGACGCATCCACCCTGAAACATTTCAGTTTTGGAGCGCTGACGTCTCTGGGAGGCAACTCAAAGCGCACATCCTGCGGCTCTGGCATAGAAAGAGGATTTGGGACTTTTTTTACGGACGTGGGTGCTGTCTGTGAGACTTGCTCAGCAGTGTTACTGAGCGGAGCTCCGTTGGTCATCTCCTCGTCATGCTCAGGACGCTTGGGTTCTCTGTTGGGTGCCTGAGAGTGGCGTTCGTTCACAGCCCCGCCACCGTTGGTCAGCTGCCCCGTGTGGTCCCTTTTGAGTCCCGGGTCATAGGCCGAGTTGTGGATCACCTTACGAGAGCCTGACTCCTGCTTGATGGTGAGTCTGAGAGCCCCCCGCGAGCTGGAGCGGTAGGTCTTCAGTCCCGGAGGCCTGTCGGACAGTCTGGTCCAGGCTGGGGGAGAAGAGGGGCTGCCAGAGGAGTGGGCATGAGGGGAAGACGCTGACGTAGCCAAAGCTGTCATAAAGGACTCTGGAAAAAGGAAAGTGGAGCTGATTGAACAATATTATCCAGTTTGTCTGGTTTAATTCTACATGGGCATGCTGTGAAGATGAAGAATTTTCAGGCATAAAAGTCTAAAGGATCAGATCATAGAGAATAAAAAAATTATCCAAACAAATTTCTCTAATTATGCACAAAGCTGTGCTTTTAGTTGCCTATGCCTTCACCCCCAAAACATAACGTTTTAATCCAGCTATAGAACTGCCAGATTAAAATGCAGCAGTGCGCCTGAAGAGAGCACATGCAAACAGACATGAAACGAATAGTTTGATGTCTTAGTTTTCGTAACAGCTTTCAACAACCTCCTGCCCCTTTTCCAAATGTTTAATTAACATAACTGTGTTTTTCACCATCATGCTGAGTCTCTCTCAGCACACCCTGCTCCACATTTACACCATTTAATTGCTTAACACCTGGGAGCTGCTCTGGAGCAAATATGCAGGTTAAAAGCAGTGCTAATAAGTTTGTTTCACTAATTCATTTTTTCCCTGCCGGTTCAGATTTACTTCAGCACTGGCATCTGCATTTTGGCAAACACCCACCCACACATAGCAAACCTCTTTTTAATAATAGTAACAATAATAGGCGGCGGTACTTCTTTAATCCTGCTGTGACACTGACCCGGGTCTCTGCGGGCTCGCCGTCTGTCCTCCGCTAGAGCGTATCGCTCGGCCTGGAGGAAGAGACGCTCCAGCATTACCATCTCTGCTGAGGGACTCTCCTGCTGTGGAGACAAGTTCAAATCCCCATAAACACAGACCCAAACAGTACTGAGAAGATGATTATAGAGAATCAACATCTGAAACTAAGCAAACTGAGTCACTCAACATCCAGACATTGTTTTGGTTTTGAAGCAATACCGCCCCAGAGGAGGTGTCTCACCTGGGCTTCTCTAACTAATAGCTGCCTGTATTTGTTGACCATGTCCTTGGTGCGTTTCAGCAGGAAACCGGACACAGTGTCGAACTCCTGGTCCACTGTGAAGAGGAACATCATTAATAACTCATATGATAAAATAATTACATCCTATTGAGTTATAAAGTAGTTTGGCACTTGTTCTTCCAGATACATTTATGTGCAGGATATGGTTAGGTCAGTAATCAGTCAGCGATCAAGCTAACCTAAATTGAAGTCATCCTGAGTGGGCAGGTGACCAGCGCAGGTGTGGTATGGCAGCAGGTGTCTAACAGCGTCCTTCAGTGTGGAGAAGGCTGGGCCAGTGAGCGGAGCCTGCACTGCTCCATGGTCCAAACAAAGCTGCTGCTGGAACCTGAAGGGTTTAATAAAAACTCTGCGTTAACTTAAACCTACAGTAGTTTTTTACAGCACAAAAGAAGTAGGACAAAACACAGGTGGAACCATCTAATAGCGTGGGTTTGTTTTTTTTGTTTGTTTTTTAAATTTGTTACATTTATCAGCTTCAAGAGCCATGAAAAGTACCAGTTTACAGGAATCTTCATGTTTCATGTTGTGTGGTTTTGGGGCTCAGCTGCAGGAGGAAAGGTGGGGCAGAGCGATTCAGGGAGCAGTGCCAAGTGAGGTGACTGGCACACCTGTTGCACATTTTCCCAATTAACCTCTACCTTTTTATACAGTAGGTGCAGGGCTGACAAGACACACACATATATATGCACCGCAGACATGGGGAGCTGCTGCCAGGCTGTGAACTCTTCAGGGGAGAGACTTTGGGTTATTATGTAGAATCTGAATCCGCTTCACCCACTGGGCAAGCTTTCTGAAGCGTGCAGTATTGAGTTTATGCCGTGTGTGTGCAGTGATGCAAGTAAAGTCTGATGTTTGCTGGTGTGTGTTGTCTATACTGAGGCGAACACACAGGTAGCACAGACAACTGGTAGAATAAAATGTAAACTGTCTCACTTTTAAGTAAAAGCTGCTTATCAAACCTATTTTTTCAAACCAGATGCTGATAGATGCACTCGGGGCGACTTTAGGTTCAGTATCTTACCCGGGGATACTTCAACGTGCAGACTAGTGGAGCTAGGGATTTAAACACGGACCTTCCAAATAGCAGACAACCCGCTTTGGGCCCACAACCGCCCCCCTCCAGTTTGAATGCAGCTTTTATCAATACACCATTTGGATTCCTCCATCAGCTGAGATACTGGTGTAGATAACTCGTAATTGTCATGTAATCTTATTAAACTCCTCACTTCATATTTAAAGTAGATAAATCAATAACTGAATTTAAAGTGATTTTAAATCAAATTATACAATGTTTTAAAATATACACATCCAGAAATGCATATACTATTAAATATTGTACATATATTTATTAGTTTCAGATGTAGCCATTCTTGTATTTTTCTTGTTTACGTTATTGTATTTTGCACAACTCTGTTGCTCGTGAAGCTCGCACACAAGAATTTCACTCACATGTACTGTACCAATGTACCTGCACATGTGATGTGACAATAAAAGTGATTTGATTTTTGATTTGATTTGAAATATGAGGCCTCACACTTCAGTTGGTGTGTACCAACGTAAGATAGCATACGCATCCAATACTCCAAAACCTCATCATCAACAACAAGAGAAGCGACAGAAGTTTCTCTTTGTGTTAACTTCCCATCTTTCCTGTCAATAGCAGAAAATGCTTGTAGAATCACTATTTACTGCACTCTGTTTTCACAATAAGAGTCCAACAAACAAGAAAAAAAAATGCTTCTAAGGAATTATGTACAATCATTATTCTAATGCAGAGGTGTCCAACTCCAGGCCTCAAGGGCCGGTGTCCTGCAGGTTTTAGATGTGTCCTTGATCCAACACAGCTGATTTAAATGGCTAAATTACTTCCTCAGTATGCCCTGAAGTTCTCCAGAGGCCTGGTAATGAACTAATTCTGTGATTCAGGTGTGCTGACCCAGGGTGAGATCTAAAACCTGCAGGACACAGACCCTCGAGGCCTGGAGTTGGACACCCCTGTTCTAATGATACATGGCCAAAAGTGCATACATCATAATACACACAACATTCATACGTCTGCAATAATTTCCCACTGCATTATATTTTCAACATTTTGCATTTCAGACAGTTTCCTGTTATTCACCAGGAAAAAAATCTGGAAGACACAACAGCGTCTTACATGACGACTTTCAGCAGTACAGAAATGTTCTTAGTTTCTCTTACCTGTGCCTGCGCATTGCTGGTGTGAGCCTCTCCTCTCTCTGCAGCTCCAGAGGACCTGCCAGCTGGCAGACGCACAACATTTTGGACGAGTTAAAAACGACACACGCGGGTGCATTTTGAAGTCAGTCGTTACACATTTGCAGTATTAAACAAATAATAATTTCAAAGCTTGCCATCTTTTATTCTTTCATTTCAGTACAGAGGAAAAATTATGTATAGTAATTATGAGTAGATTACAGATTTTAATAGCACTAAACCTACTAAACACAATATTATCACAAGAAAGAACATCATGAAATGATGAAGGAGCTGGTCAGAATTTGTTTTAGAAACATACCAAGAAATTAATACACTGACAAAATAATTATAATATTAATTGATAATAACAATTACATTTTTTTAAAATTAAATAATAAATCAGACTTCAAGTAATTGGATATTAGCTTTCGCTCACCTTGGTGCTCGTCTGCTGACTTGTCTGGATGGGAGCGCACTCCATGGGAGCAGGGGGCCCCTGGACCCCCTGGGCTGCAGGAGAGGGTGGATGGACATCGAGAGTAAATGCCTTACTCTCCACGGCCAAGGCAGCTGTTGGCTCTGATAGAGGACAGAATTACAAGGATGACAGAAACGGTGGCAGCAATCATGATAATGAATTAACTGGAAATGAAAGATAATAAAAGCGATAGCAATAGTGGGGGCAATAAAAAAAAAAAAAAGCTAATTAAGAATCATATTATTTATCAACTAGCAGATAACTCACTGTTTTGTGTGTGCTGTTGGACAGCAGAGTCGTCTCCTGCTTTGGAGAGAACTGCAGATGCAGCTGTGGGATTAGGCTGCTGCTGAGGCACCGAGACACTGACAGGCAGAGGGGATTGACTGCTGTGGATTGAAGTATGGTTTGAAGGCTGAGGCTGTGAAACAGATAGTTGGGGCCGTGAAACTGAGGCCTGAGCCTGGGGCAGAGGCTTGGAAACAGATGACTGGATCTGCAACTGGTTGTGGGCAAACAAGGCCTGCGATACCTGTAGCTGATGAGGGACTTCGTACTGAACCAGGGGTTCACTGTGTGGCTGGGAAGCTGTAGTCTGGGGGACTGAATTCTCAGGTCCTGGCAGAGCAATCTGAGGGCCGGTTGGAGGGGAAAAAGTTCTTGCTGCTGGTCTTCCAGTGTCCTGAATCTGAGAGGGGGAGCAGATCAGTGGCGTGTTCTCAGGGTCCGAGTGAAGCGGAGAAACCTCAGCACACTGGTCTGACATCACTGTGCAGGTGTCCTGACCGGAGACTGCATGGGTCTGAGGTTGGGACTCTCTGTCACTTGTGACTGGTGAGGCGAGCGACTCCATTGGCACCACCGGCAGCGCTCCAACCAACAATTCAGAAGTGATCGGGGGACTAAGTGCTTGCTGTGGTAGAAAGAATCAGAAAAAACCAGACAAATTAGATCGTTTTATATTATCTTCACCACTGCATCTTTATTGCCTCTATTGTTTTAAGGCAACTTGACATTACAGATCTATACCAGAAGCTCTGCACACATTTTATTTTCATTTATTTAACTTCACTTTTGGCAAGATCGAAAGGGAAAGTTTACAAGATGGTAAAGAGACCTGATGTGATGTCTGTTTAGGAGATGGTGGCACTGAGAAAACGCCAGGAGACTTAGCTGCAGGCCGAAGAGTTGAAGACTCCAAGTTCTCTAAGGTATGAATATTTACAGTTCTTTATAGTTCTTCCTCTGCATCACCAGTGAACGTAACAAACAACAAGCATGCTATATTGCGAGTTCTTTTTGTAATTTGAATCCTATAGTGTTTATGGCCACAATTATGCTAGAAAAGAGGGGTGACTTAGGGGGTCTAGTCCCTCCTTAAAGCAGCAAACTCAAAAATCTAACATTTGACTTTGCACATCTTTAAAAAGGTCGTCTAACTTCTCGGGGGTGGCTGTAGCTCTGGATGTAGAGCAGGTCACGTACTGATCCGAAGGTTGGTGATTCGATCCCTGGCTCCTCCAGTCTGCATGCCAAGTATCCTTGGGCAAGATACCAAAGTTGCTCACCGATGTATCCATCAGTGTGTGAATGTTGTTAGAAAAGCACTCAGTTTAGAGTCGGTGCTTGGGAGAATGGGTGTGATTGGGTGAATGTGGCACATTGTACACAGCGCTTTGAGGACTCCGGGAGAGTAGAAAAGCGCTATATAGGAATCAATCCATTTACTTCTCTCTGTATCGCCTATCTAAGTTCTTCCAGTTTGCCTGAGCCTTAAACTTCAGGCAAATCCTTGTTTTTGATGAGTCTGCTTCCACAGGAAACAGAGGCAAGTCTATCAAATAGCAGCAGCTATTTGAAACATAATCACATACTTGCACCCAGGGCTTGTTATTATAACATAAATTGTTTCTATCAGTGAAATTCCTTTTTTAATACAACATCATTTTGTCCTTTTCTGTAAAGTTTCTGTACTGTAAAGTTAGACCTTAAATTACATTCTACCGTTTAGCTGCCTGTTGCTTATATTTTTACATCCACTTCACTGATGAGAATCGGCACTTTCTTGCTGTCATGTAAATGTAAAATTCACAGGGGGTTGCTCGAGCTCTGACCTGTTGCAGATGTTGCATAAAGGCCTGGTTCTGACTCATCGAGTGGGTCACCTCCTCTACCACTTGGGTCATATCTGATGGGGGCAACAAGAGTTTGGGCATCTCTGCAGGGTCGGGGGCCAGAGGTGCTTCGGGAGGTGGCTGTAGGACTGTAACCACAGGGGGAGAGGAGGACTGCAGCCCTGCAGAAGTGGTGGGCTGTACAGAGACGTGCTGGAGAGTGTGTCCATAGGGCTGCAGAAGGAGACGTTAGAGTCAGATAAAACTGGGTTGTGTAATTGAGCACAATGACCATCAAGTCTTTATATCAAAGTTATATTATTATTGTGTGGTAATTAAGTTCAGGAACAGATAAAAAATGTAAATGTAGCCGTGTAGACTTGGTGTGTTTATGGAGGGAATATTTTCTGAATCTCTGTGGGCAAAATGGGATTTTAGGCATTTTGAGGCATCTCGTGTGTTACTACAGTAAGAAATCGGACAGTTCAAAGTTGTTACTTTATGTTAAAGCAGCTACTCAGTTTTACTTTGTAAGTATCTACACCAAAAGCTCCTTCATGCAGATCATGTGCCTCTACACTCCAGTTACAGCTCACCTGTTGTAGCTGGTGAAAAGTCTCCTCAGAGCTGGTCCTCTCTTCTTGAATAGTTCTCTCTGGCAGCAGGACCACCGAGGCCTGCTGGAGGTTTAGCTGTCCTTCTGTCACTCCTCTCGGAGGAGCTGGGCCCTGGGCAGCAAAAGGCATCCCCTGAACCATTGAGGGGCCATTAACAATTGAGATAGAAGTAAGATCTGGGGGAAGCACCCCTGAACTGTTGATCAAGGTAATGTGGTTTCCAAGAGCAGGACTGTGGACCAGGGTGGCACGTTGCCCCTGCCCTCCTGGAGCATAGGTTCCAGCCAGCTGTGCTGGCATCTGGAAGACAGTAGCAGGTGCTGACTGTAGCTGCAAAGGTCCTGAAAGCACAGTGGCCTGGCGGAGCGCTAGCTGCCCAGCTGCGGTGGTGAACACAGGGCTGAAATTCAGCTGTCTTTGGGGCACAGTTAAGATCTGAGAGCCATCTACAAGCTGCCCAGTGGAGGGGGTCATGCTGTGAACCGATGAGCCTTGGTGACTGGGTGTCAGCAGCGGTCGTGCTGCACTGACAGGCTGGGAGATTGTAACAGGAGACTGGCCCGGAAGAAGGAACTGGTTTTGGCCTTGGAATAGTCCCTGAGGCTGCAGCACAAAGGAGCCACCCTGATTGACCAGCTGCAGGCTGACTGGTTTGGGGAGCTGCTGGGTGGGCTGCGGTGGCGGAGCGACAGTCTTTTGGCCCGCTGCTTGAGACAATAGAATGTTTGGTGAGGCAGTCCCAGGGACGAATGTAAGACCAGGAGTGGGCTTCTGCCCAGAGGGCTTGGGGCTAATTTGAACCAGTCTCGGCTGAATGCTGATGGGCAACTTGGGCTGTATAGGATGAGGTGCGCGCTGCAGGACGATGCTCGGTGCTGCTGCTGCTGCTCTCAGGGTTGGAGTTATAAGAGGTCGACTGGCAACGCTCGGCACAGCCTTGTGGATGATCATACTTGAGCCCTGGGCAGGACTTAGAGAAAAGGAGGTCTCTGGAGAAGGAGCAGGAAATACATTTCCAGGTAGTAGCCCCATCAGCTGAGGAGGGGCGGCAGGCTTTAAAGAAGGACATCCAGGCCCGACAGCCAGTAGGGAGGGCTGGGGAGGCTCCACTGCTGCTTGGGTGTCTCTGGGCAATGCCGTGGTCACAGGCAAGGTCACAGATTTAGGAATGAATGGAGCGGTGGGTGGAGAAAGGAGAGGGGCCGGTGAGTACAGGGACAGGCTGTCCCCTGATTGTGCCAGACCTGCTTCCAGAGCCATGGTCTGCTCAGTGATCTCAGCCTCCTGTAGGCTCTGCTGGAGGATATCACATGCCACCTCCGCCTCCTCCTCTTCCTCCACTTCTCTCTTCTCTGCCTCACAAGCTGCCTCCACAGGTGGCTCACCCTGCACCACCTGTGGGTCTTCTCCACCCTCTGGAGATGACAGGAGGGCCTCTTCCAGGAAGGACAGATCCACACATTCAGGCGGAGGTGTGTCTGGGGAGTCCCTGCCATCTCCCAGCAGAGAGACAGGACTCTGGGGGAAGAAGCAGTGGGAGGTAAACAGAAAGGTGCAGACAACAGAGAGAAGAAGCTGAGTGAAAATAGGGGAGAACTGTGTGATTAGCACAAGTTAACAGGAAGCTTTTTCAAGCACAGAAGGGGAGAAAAACATAATTCTCCTGAGGGAAAATGCTGTTTGTTGTGACGCTACTGGCTGTGGATCCAGACACTCACCGGGGCATCTGTGAAGAGGGAGGGCTCCCCAGAGGAGGAGTTAATGAGCAGGTCTTCAGTCTGCAGCTGGTGGAATAAAATCAGCCAATTTTAAGTCGGGCTCACGCAAACGTGCTGAGAAATTCACGCAGTACTACATAACGAATCCCTTTCACACTCTCTGCGCTCCTCCAGACATCTCTCAGTACCATGTGCCAAGAAATATTTCCAACTCAAATCCATCATTAGTACTATTGATTTTTCCCCCCATTTGAGTCCCTTTATTTAAGTATTTGTTACCTCATTGGTCCCATGAAGGAAGTCATTCAGGGCTTGGGGGTCACTACAAAGGCAAAGAACAAAAAAATCAGTTAATAACCTTAATTTATTATAATCTATGTACTTTAAATATCTTTGAGACTGTTTTTTTTGTTGTTGTTTTTTACCTGCTGTACGATTACAGATCAGAAACTCACCACAAAACATCAAGTAGACAAGTCCCATCTTCATCCTCCATGTCAACTGAAAGGAAGAGGAGGAAACAGTGAACATTTTGAAACTTTTGGTTTTAAGGACAGCCCAGCCGGTTAAGTGGCTAAATCTGCTTTTGAACGAGAGATAGTTTGGGTGGACAACATTTGCTGAAACTGACTCAGTAGATGGAGCCGGTGACTGGATACGGGGACAGTAAAACAGTAATTAGTTTATTTGTCCATCATCCACACTTATTTTAATCATCATTCTACTTTTTTTTAGCCTGGAAAAATTATAATTAACAAATTAATGACAAAATTAAAAACTGTAGAAATGAAATAAGGCCACACACTCTTACAATCTATAAAATGTGCCAAAAAAACTTGGCTTTGTTACACATAGTTCAGACCATGGCAATTCCTGGTTTTGCGTCTTCCTGCAGAACCAGAGATTAGCTTGTTCAACAATCTGCCTAATAGGTTTTACCCAGGACTTGAACATTGGCTTCTCCTCTGGTAAAAACATTTTCTTTTGCGAATTTAAGCTTCTGCTCTTTGTTAACTAAACTTCTAAGAACCTCTCTACTACAAACAATATTCCTGCTCTCAGTTTGCAAACCCAACCAAGTAAAGTTGCTTCATATTCCCATGTGCATTATTTATCTGAATTTAAAGATATTTTAAATCATTTTGTTAACGCTTGCTTCGGTATTGTTCTCCATACTGTGCGAAAGTCTCAAGCCACCCCTCATTTCTTCATATTTTAAGAGGAAAATTCAAATTAGGTGCAGTGAATTATTGAAATGTGGAAATATGTCACTATTTAGTATAATCACCTTTATTTTTCAATACTCTGAGGCAAGCTTTCTCTAAGCAGTCTTCAGAAATAGTCCTCGGGGCTTCTTGCAGGACATTCAGAGCTCTTCTTTGGATGTCGGTTCCCTTTTGTCCCATTCTCTGTCCCACACTGCTTCAGTATCTGGGCTCTAGGGAAGTCAGTCCATCGCTGTGTTTTTTTTTCCTATCTAGATATGCTTCTGCTGGATTGTCAGTGTGTGTTTGTGTTTCCAGAAGCTGGAAACTGATGGTGCTTTTCTGCATTTAAAATTTTGACAAGATCTCCAACACCACTGGCTGAAAGGCAGCCCCAAACCATGGAGAGCCTCCACACTGTTTTAAAGATGTATCTCTGTCCTGATTTGCTCTGTACATTTTTGTTTTTTACTCCAATTCCTGTGTAATTTGGCATTATTCAGTATTACATCCCTGTTTCCCTTTCTCTGAGACCATTTCTGGTAAGGTTTCAGTGAACAATAGATGGATCAACTGAAGGGATGCATCTCTCAGGTCCTAAATCAGGTATTTGCTAAAATTGTTCCTACTCTTAAGCAACTTCATGGACTGTTTGTGTGCTGTAGATTGTCTTTTAGGTCTGCCATTTCTTCCTTTTTCCTCCACTTGTTCAGTTTCCTCCAATTTTTTTTTTAAGAACACTCTGCACAGCATGCTGAGGTTTGCCAGGTTTTCAGTTTTATGCCTGTCAATTTGTGTTATCCTTGATTTTATTTTTTATAGATTCAAATAAAGAAACAAATGACATCTGGTTTTTGTGACAGGCTGCTATCCAAAGACCTTCAGAAAGCCTGAAGAACTACTGCTCAACACCACTTAAAAAATAATAATTTAATAACTCTTTATAAATGTAAACGGTGTTTTGTGTGTGTGCCTTTTTCAATATTGCAATGCAAGAGCTCACACAATAATCAGAAAATATAAAGTAATGTTCGTGGCTATTAGTCTTTAAATGGTTCAATTAACAAATATTTCTTTTTATTAATTTGAAGGAGTAAAAGTGTCACATGTTTCACAGGGAAACGTGAAAAAACTGAATCCAGAAATCTATCTTGATCTCAAAACGAGAATTATTGGGCCATTTTATAGTCCTGATGTAAAACATGAGCACTGGATGTATCTCACCCATATACCATATATTAAGAGGAACCTACTTCATATGTGAGAGGCCCCATACAGAGCGGTCGAGCTGAGTTCTGGTGGTGGCCTCATGGGAAGTCGTGGTCGGGCATCAGTGTCTGGAGGCGGGTGGATGCCAGGCCGAGGCGGCGGGACGGAGACGAGACCTCCCTCTGCTGGGGCATCGCTGCGTCTCACGGTGCGGGTAGCCGGTGAAGATGCTGTACGCAAGGAGAGGTGGAGAGGTGGGGGGGGCACAAACAGACCACCACATGCTGTCAGGTCACTTGAGGTTATCAGCAGCCAAAACACATTCTCATCTGAACGCTGAGACATAAGATCAATATATGATTCATCAGTTTCTTCTCAGCTGTGGGCAGTGCTGGTGTGATTTTTGTAGCAGACACCTGGGAGACTGGACCAAATCTGCACTAACAATAGTGTAATACACACATATATATTTTACTATCGATTATGCCCGAGGCTGATGAGGAAAATGGAAGCTATTGTTGTGGCGCTCACAGACGTGAGAGGCAGATCTGAGCGCCTCAGCTGTAAATAGACGGCTCCCCCTGCGCCTTTGGATGTGACTTGTCCTCTCCTCATGGCTGAAAAGGGAAGCAATGTGGAAAAGCTCGGCGCAGAGCAAGCCAATTATAACATTACTCACTGCCTTGCGCTCAATTTCCCGGGGAGGTCCCTCAAAACGACAAGACAAGCCTCCCTCTCCGATTCCGCTGACATATTTTTGTTTACAACAAGAGACAACCGCATTAACACCCTCAAGGTACCGCATCGCCCAATGAAATCCAGGCAAACGACACTCATCTAAAGCTGCAGCGGCAAGTGCCATGCTATTCTCTTGGATTCTGTGATGCATTTATAGGTTACGTAAGGTGAATGTGTGTTCATGTGAAATTAATGTCCCAAACGATGCTGGATGCAGAGCCGCTGGTTTCCCCTTACGGTATATTTTTTTTAAATTTATTTTTAGAAAAATATATATATAATTTTTCCTCTCTCCCCCCCACCCCCTGAGTGGGACCACGGCAGCTGACGCCTGCTGTAAATCATATCGCGGTAACAAAAGATGCCGTGTGTTAAAATATCATCTCCGCGCAGCCAGCCTCGAGCGATCCCCTTATGGTTGTGCCATTAGAGTTAATTCCGCAATTCAAAAAAAAAAAACAACCAAGAGAGGGAAAAAAACTCACCCCTTCTTTGTGGTTTATTGTCCTGTCAAGCGGGCCTCTGCGCCATCGATTCTCACTCAGTGGTCTTTTCAGATGCTAAAAGGAGGAGAGGGGGTGGCGGTGGATGGGGTAGGGTAGGGTGGGATGGAGGTGGGAAGGAGGAGGGGTGCGGATGGGGGGTACCGGGGTGGGTGTGAGAAACAGACTGGGAGAGCCGATCACAGCACAAAGGTGGAGAGGAGGAAAATACAGCTGAGAGGAGACAAGTATCCAGATTCAGCGGCGCGACTGCGGGAGGAGGCTGACCGCGCTGTGCGCTCCGCCAGGCGGCAGACGCTTCAGATGTGTCTGCGCTTCACCGCGGAGCTCCCTCATCCCGATTACTGAGGCTTTTCTTGCATTATATGCATCTTTTAGTCACTCGCTTCTGATATTTGTAATACATTTGTAGGTCACAATTGTAAAGAAAAAGAAAATCAATGTTTGGACATGCCATGTGCTACCTAAAGGAGGAAGACATAACTACGGGAAAGTAAAGCAAGCTGCATTCGTGTAGGACTTTATGGTGTTAAGGAAGAAGAAAGTACAACAAGTGCTAACAGAAGATGAGAAAACATTAGCAAATAATGCTTATAAATAAAATGACTGAGGAAATAGTTTTTCGTTTTTTAAAACTATTTCTGCTGCAAAGAGGGTTGCTTAATCACGCACTGTTCAAGAGATCAAGAGAGGAGAAAGTGGAAAAAATGAGGGGAAAAAAGAGAAAGGAAATTAAAGAAGGTGGAAAAAGATTGAATGTAGGCCACATATAACCAGAAATAAGAAAAAAAAATGAAGTCTGCTTAAGTATGATCCATGGAAAAACACACACATACACAAAGAGTTATTTGTCTGTGAAATGAGGGATAACTCCAAAGCAAACTAACATAATTAGTCACAGTTTTCAAAAGTTATGCACTAAACTGCCAAAGGAGAATGAGTGTAAGGGGAAAAAATATCAGTGAAGAAGGAAGCTTTTTCTTCGAAACCTTATCCCCATTTATTCTGAAAGGATACCAAACTGTTTACCACTGGACCGAGTCATTAAGGAGCTAATTACAGAGTGCAGCAAGAGTCTGTTTAACTTAAGTTTACGAGATGGTAGCGATACCTGCTGTGATGTATAGCTTGTAGACGGTGCTGACAAAAAAGACAAGAGGGCAGAGGTGAAGGTGCTTAAAATTTTCATTTGGAGTGAACAGAATGGGCAAGATTAGAAATGAGTACATCAGACGGACAGCTCAGGCTGAGAAGTAGGAGACAAAGTTAGACAGACAATACTGGACATAGGATGTTGAAGGTGGATGTCAGGCAGGAGAAAAAGCGGAAGACCACAGAGAAGATTCACAGATGTAGTGGAGGAGGACATGGAGAGGGTTGGTGTGACTGAAGAGGATGCTGGATAATGTGAGATGGAGGCTCTATTAAGGCTGAAAAATAACTCCAAGCTATTCATTAATTCAGTCCCTGCATCTAGTTGGGCCAAGTCTCACCTCTAATAATAATAACAAAGAAAAAAAAATCATGTAAATCAGTCCGTACTTTTTGAAACCCCCTTTTTTAAACACAGAGCTTATTTGCTTTGTTAAGCTTATTTGCTTTTGTATTGTTGAGCCAAAACTGGAAGCCTCACAACGTGCAGGACTGAAAGGCAAATTATCATTCTCAGCAGCACGTTTCTACATTTGACAAATTGATAGCAGAAGGGAGAGGGGCAGAATAAATAGTGCAGAAAATGAGGAACAAGGCAGTAAAAGAACGCAATTACAAAAAAGAATAATGTAAACAGAAAAGCAGCGGCAAAAAGGGGAAAACTTCACGAGTACTCTAAAGTCAGTCATTATTAGCACTTTTCTACAGCTGACATGCTGTTCAAGAGGGAGTGTAGATGAAAGACATTAAGAATAAAACTAGTAAGAAAACAAAAAATTCCACTAAAGGAAATACAACAGAGATAAAAAATAAATAAATAAATAAAAGATGAGCAAAATTCAATTCAAGAAAGAAGAGACTGAACACAGAAATACAGAACATAGGGCAATAAGACGAGAGTCTGGAGTTTTGCTATTTAAAGGGAAACTTTATTAAGTCCAACAATAAAATACAAAATACATCCCCCCACATGAGATGAGAAAAAAAAGTCAAAAACTTCTGAAAACAAGTTACTTAAAACTTTTAAAACAAGTTCAAGACAGGAAAAATAATTCTGATCCCCCCCCCCTCCCTCCCCTCTCCACCTCCTCAGAAGCTTCACTGCGCTGCCTGCTGAGCCTGACGCCGCAGCAGCACGTAGATCTTCTCTTTGATCCAGTCCTTGTTGTACGGCTGGTACGTCTGCGTGTCAGCACGATACCTGAGGCAGCACCAAAAATTAAATTCAGTTTCAATGTTTTTCTTTTTTCCCCCCCTCTGGTTGGCCCAGGATCTTCAGTTTTTTTAATGAAAACATGCAACTCCTTATTTTTAAAAACACCCAACATGAGCAAATAAGTGACCTAAGTAGCGACTGTTCATCTAGATTTGTCTTTTTGCCAGCTGCGATTAGCTCAGAGGAATTCAAACAGAGTAATCTTGCCTGAATAAATGAGCTTTAACTCCCCACATTAAGAATAACAAATTGCCCTAAATCACCTGTGGGCAGGTTATTGCAGCTGGCTTGTTCTACATCTCTATAAAGCTTGATGTGGTTTTCACTCACTGCCACGAGCATTAAAAAAATATTAATAGAAACACTGATGCTGAGATGTGCCCGTTCCTGCCAAATGCAGCAGAAAAAAAAAAGAGCTGGAAACAAGCTCTTTTTAGAAGGCGAACTTACTGCTAAAGACTTTGTTTCAAATCAAACTGCGTTAGAAAACTGCTGGAAATATCCCTGCAGGGTTGCTCTATGAATTATATACATGTTTTGGCAGCTTTGTGATGGAGAAATCTAAATGAAGGAAATAAGAAAACCCAGCAGATGACAAAAAGATTGAGGAAAAAAAAAAAGGACTGTCATTGATTTGTCATCATCAAAAGATATGGGTTCTAAATAATTTGAGGACAGATTTTAGCTCGAGGAGGGGCTGATCTGCTTTTCTTTAAAAAATACAAAACATCAAGTATGCCACTATAACTGTAATATCTTTTTTTTTTAAAGTCTGTCAACATTGCTCATCTAAATTCTTACACCTGAAGGGTGTACAATGAAATGAGATTAATAGGTTAGACAGTTATTTTCTATGTCGTGGGTGGCTCTCTTTTTACCTGGTTAAATCGGCATGATAACTTATGCTGAACACATAACCTGGGGAGCAGGTTTGGTTTTAAAATAGTGTGAAAGTAACATGTTTTCACTGCTTTTATCCACAATCTCTTTCTTTTGGTCACTACTCAAGGCTCCTGACAACAGGTGATGGCAGGGACGTAGACTGACCAGTAAATTGAGAACTTTGCTTTTATTCTCAACCTCCTTTTCACTTCGACTGACCAGTACAGTGCCCATATCACTGTAGCCACAGCAACAATCGGTCTGTCGATCTCCCGTTCTCTCACTTGTGAAAAGAACCCAAGATACTGCCCCAAGTGGAGGAGTTAAAGTAACTGGTCACTGACCAGGAGTGGGCACTCCACCCTTTTTCCGGCTGAGGACCATGGCTTCAGACTTGGAGTGCTGATTCTCATTCCTGTGTGTCACACTTGGGTGCAAACCACTCCAGTGTGAGCTGGAGGCCACCACAAGATGCCAAGGCAGCCCTGGCAGAGTCCAAAACTCACTGGGGTCTGACTTATTGCCAGTTATGTGGGCCAAGTCCTTCAGGAACTCAGGGCGAACCCTATCCACCACAAGGGCCCTGCCACCAAGGAATTGATAATATGCCTCAGTGACCTCACATATATTGCACAGAAGTCCAATAAGAGAACACCACTCGGATTCAAATCTGGTAGGCCGTTCTTCCCAGTCACTCCCCTCCAGTTCTCACCGTCGTTACCCACGTCAGCATTCAAGTCTCCCAGTAAAAAGAAAGAGTCTCCAGGTGGAGCACCCTCAAACACTCTAACCCAGGGACTCCAAAGAAGGCTTGGTACTCTGAACTGTCGTTCAGCGCATAGGAGCAGACAATAGTCAAGACCTGTTCCCCAACCAGAAGGTGCAGGGAACAAACCCTCTCACCCACTGGGAAAAACCCCAGTGTACAAGCAGCAAGCCGAGTGGATGCTAAGATACCCACCCCAGGCCGCCGCCTCTCACCAAGGGCAACTCCCGACTGAGAAAGAGTCCGGGCCCTTTCCACGAGACTGGTTCTGGAGCCTAAGCTGTGCGTGCGCTTAGGTGAGCCTGACCTTATCCAGCCAGTACCTCTCAAACGCACACACTAGCTGAGGCTCCTTCCCCACCAGAGAGGACACGTTCCATGGTTCCACGGTTTATAAGGTTGGGGAAACCTGCATTCAGCTCAGATTGACAAAGTCATTTGAGTGATGAAACGATTCCTCCACTGAAAACGCTACATCCAGATGAACAGAATCAACTTTTTGGGATTTCTTTACCTGGATGATTGAGCATGCATCAAGACTTATTTCTCTTTTTTTTTATAGAACCCCACCCCCCTTTTTAAATCTGTCCTGCCCAGCAGATTTAGCAAGCAGAATCATGAACTGAATGCACTGATGTGGCAAACACTTTTAACACTCTATTGACTCCTCTTGTTTTTTTTAAAAAACTGATCATTCTGTACCATCAGTTAATTATGCTTTGCACATACATAGGTTTAGAAGACATACACAGGGCTGGATATGACAAACAATTTAATAATTTAACATGAAACTTACACCAAACAGCTGAGGTCAGCCAGGTCATCAATAAAGTCAAACAGCTGGCTGATATCGTATGTTATCGACGGACTGTTGGGGTTCATTCTCTTTAAATGCTCCTCATACATCTTGCATACACCTGTGCAGGGGAAAATATGCTATGTTACACTCACAATGAGTAAATATTTCCATATTCACTTGACAATGTTTTGATTTCTGATGCAAATAAGGAATACCTTACAAAATAAATACCTGAAAAGTCTATGATTAGAAATACTGCAGTAAAAATAATAACATAACAGATTAATTCCTTCCTAAAGTCAAAGAAAGATAACTGTGCTACTAGAAACAGGAGATTATTACCATATGAAATGCTTATTTGACAATTACTTGTCAAATGACCAGAGTTTACTGGACAGTTTTAGTTGAACTGCCTGACCACTACAACCAAAAGTTTTCTCATGCAAGTAAACACAAGTTGCATACATGTCGGGTGAAAATAACCAGTTTCCCTTAATATTTTAACACTACAGACTCAAGATAGATAGGAAACATCATGGAAACTTCACTAAGTTTGACTAAAATTCCAGGTGGATGCACGTAAGCTGTGTACATGTAAACAATGAAAGCCTGGAAGTGTGGAGTGGAATTACATATCACTGAAAGAAAAGGCAATACACAAAAGAACAAAGAACCACCAGCTTACCCTCCATACACTCATTGACTGACTCATAATCAGCGTAGGTCCTTCCCTCCGGCCTCTTGGTGGGCTGTACCAGAAGTATGGTGTGAGACTGAAAAACAAAATACTTATTGTTAGTCTGATAATACAAGTCACCTTCTCAATTCAACATCTTCAAATGTCTTTTTTGTTAGTTTGTGGGGGTGTACTTCTGTATGAATATAGAATCTGAGGCAAAAACAGTTTATAGTTCTAAGAAGCACGAAAGTCAATATTTGCTCTGACCATCTTAGGCTTCTTGTCATGTCTTTGGGAATAGCTCTGCAGGGCTCTTTGAAGGAGATTCAATGCCATTGTTTGGATGTTGGCTACTTTTTTCCCCCCCCAATCCATGTCAACATGATACAACAATGCTTCAGTAATAATGAGGCCTGGGCTCTGGGGAGGCCAATCCATGACTGATAGTGTTCTACAGTGTGTTCTTCTACCCAGGTATGCTTTTACTGTATTGCTTGTGTTTTTTTGGGTCATTGTCATGCTGAAAAATTAAGGTGTTGCCAATCAGATGCACTGCTGATGGTTTTACGTAGTAGATCAACATCTGTGCTAATTGTGTTCATAATTCTATCAAATTGGACAAATTTCTCAATTGTACTGGCTGAAATGCAGCCCCAAACTGCAAAACACTCACTGTGGTCACTTTCTCCTGAGTCCTCCTCATATTAATGACAATTTGTACAAAAAACGTCAAATTTTCTTCATAAGACCTGTTCCCACTGATTTTCAGTCCAGGTTTTGTATAATATGGAATACCTCAGCCTTTTCTTCCTGTTTACCCATCTTAAGAATAGCTTCTTATTACCCACCCTTCCACTGAGACCACTTCTGATGAACCCAGTGAACAGTAGATGGAACAACTAAAGGGTCAAATGCATCTCTCAGATCCTGTGTCGGGTCTTTGTTGGATTTATTTATTTATTTGCTATTTCTTAAGGATATAACTTTCAGATATCTGGTCTGAAAGTTATATCCTACCACTTATTTTGCCAGGTTTCCTCAATTTTCTTCCATGCACTCTGCACGGCATGCTACGATATGCCAAGTTTTCAGCTACTAACTCTTTGTAGTCATCTTGATGGTGCAAAATTACTATTTTAACCCTGTGTGAGACTGGAGGACTGCTGCTCAAGAACCCCTTAAAAATAGTACAGAAATTTCTGGCTGACTGGAAGCAAAACATAATTAAATGAGGAGTGGCTTAAGACTTTTGCACAGCTCTGTCACTTACGTTACTAATTTTCAAACATTTTTACTTTTATTTAAAGTAATTGTCTTTCAATATAAGGCACATTGAGTATTAAATAAATAACTACATTACATTCAACAAATACATTCCATCTGTTATAATCAAGTTATTACACATGGTATATTAAAATGCAATATTTTGGTTTTGTTTGTAAAAACTACGCAATTTTAGAATCTTATTTGGCTCATTAACCTAGAATGACTAATTCTCATGAAAATTTAGGACTGATGGAGGAATATTAAGAACAGTGGACATTTTTGGGGGCCAACCACAACAACAATTTAAAAAATTGACAAAAATGTTTCAAAATCCAAACGGCCCATTTTGAAATGAATTATAAACAAATAGACCTACACCTAAGCCTACAGCAAACTATTCGTCTAAGTGCTAAGTAAAACTATCTTTAGGCGATAAGCAAGTGGCAAAAAACTGTTAATAAAAGTAATTAAAATAATATTTTCGCCTCAGGCTGCTAGTCTCTCAGTCGTGAATGTGCTTCATGTCTTCAGAGGTTTGTTGGAGCCAAACGCCCACTCATGCTAACTATGCGTTACAAATCGTTTTTACAACAAACCCGGCTCTGCTGAAATGACCCGCTAAAACCGACGCACTGCTTTTGCTCTTCGTACAAATCATTCCTGCAAACAGTGCATCAAAACGTACTAACCATGTTTTCTGACGCTTTTGAGTAGCTCTCTGCAGATTTTCTTAGCTCCTTGCGTCGTCTCCTCTGTTACCCGGAAGAACAACCAGCTGAGAACAAAATGCGCTATTTTAATTCAAGCTATTTGTTTCGGTTTCTTATTACTGCTTCGGTATGGCGATAAAAGCTAACATTTCACCCTTAGAATTTATTTAATTCGACGAGGTTGGCAAAACAATAAAGACTACAAACAAATCTCGAACTGTTTTTTGATCCTGAACATTCGCTGACTCTACAGGAAGTAGTTTGCAGCAGCGGCCGGATGTATTGCGTGAACACAGGAACAACAAAGAGGAGAAAGCACCCGGGTTTAAACCCGACTCGAGAACCCCCAAATTAAGAAAATTATCTTGCGTTCATAGCAGGTAAGTGTCTTTCTTTTAAGGGACCTTTTCAGGAACCATTTGAAATTTGGGTTACGTAACTTACCCAGCGCTAACCACCCGCAGCGGTCGCAGCCTGCTCTATCGTTATTACATTATTGGCTATCGTTAACTAGCCATTTTAGCGAATCTCCAATTAAAAATGACCTCTGTGAGTAGTTATTACAGCTAGATAATCAACGTTACAGCTTACTGGTTTCTCTCTGATAGGCATGTAAAGTCAGCAAGAAGAAGGGATCAAATAATACAGATTTTGGATTTCCCGGCGTGTAATCAGCAGCGTGAACGTTACATTCCCATAGATGTTTTATTTTTTATGGCCTTCAAAGATATCTTCAAGTCTTCAAGTACAGGTTCAAATACAATTCTCACGAGTCTCTGTATACACAAGAAGAGTTACTAATCAGCGTAATCATTCTTCTTGTACACAATGGCTGTGAAGTGAACACTGCCCTTGTCTGATCTCCTCCCCCCCAAAATGTGTGTGTACATACACACGCATTTTGTATATATTGATTGATTGAAGTTCGACCAAGGCTAATTTGTGGCTCAAATGTTACCTTGACATATCGTGTTGTTATCTCTTAAAACTGAAGTCTTATCAAAATCGATTTCCTCCTTATTTTACAATAAGAAAGGCCTCTCTGTTGAAAGATAGACACATCGACATAATTCAGCACAATCAAGGTTGTTATTTAAGCCTAATATTTAAGTTTATCCTAGTATTTAAAATGTTTTAATTAAAATGGAATGACTGATAAGTCTTCGAAACGATTTCACAGGTAATATTTTTGAGAAATAACTGGAACTGTTTAAAATATGAGAAGAATGTATTTTTTAAAAAAGTGTGAAATTGTCTTTTAAAATGATTTCCAATTCTGCGAAACACTGAATTCCACCACTAAGTAAATTCCTACCACTTAATTAGTGCTACTTTAGTATTTTATATGGGTCTTAGGTTTTTTTAACATGCATTTTTAGGTTGGCTTTTAACATTTTTACAGTGGCCGGTAGACAGGAAAGTAGTTAAGATGAGCAGCAAAGGGCTGTGGATCTGAATCAAACCTGGGCCGCTGCGGCATATGGTTGCATGTTCATGCTGTGAGCTAACCGTCACCCATATTGGTCTTGTGTTTTGTAACAACATGCACACGCAATGGAACTCTGATATTCACTGATATTTAACATGTTTTCTGATTAATTTACTTTTGTCACTGTCCCTTTCATTTCACATAACAAATTTGTCTAATCTAGTTTATAATCTGCACAAAACATGACTCTCTCTGTCTTTACACGCTTGATTTATTCCTGTGTTGGTGGTTATATGTTCTATTGACCCATTTCTCTTTGATCAGGGTTGAAAAGTTCCGGTTTGCATGTAAGGACAAGAGTCCACCGAGCCAACAATGGCGAACAATGCAGAGGATATCGAAAACAATATGGTCAGTATGAAATAAAGTTTCACAGTGGCTCTAATGCTATATCCGTCTATTTTAATGTAATGATTAATGATTGCCACACAAGAGTCTCAGTAAGAGGGAAGTAAAGTTTCTTAGTCATTTTGTAACGTCATGTGCTGTTGAGTAGTTTTAATTGAATCATTTAATTTGGTCTCTGTTACAGTAAATTGTCCAGGACAGGGTGATTATATTCTGATAAGGAGCAGTGTGTTTCCACTGACAGCACAACCATTAACCTTTAAATCATACATAGAAGCTTTAGGAACAAGTTGGCTTTGTGCTCTGAAGTTTGCTGTTACTGTAAACAAAGGCATTTCCTCCTTCGTGGAGTGAATAAGTCAAAGTCCCTTTTTACTGTCATAGTGCACTTAACAGTGCTTAGCCTTGTGCTTTACAACAGTTGAACTCATACACTGCATCTATATTTCAGCTAAGGGAACACTTTGTTTCTGTCTTCCAGCCAGATTTGTCAGAGTGATAAGTCTGGCTAGGAAGGGCGTGCTGTTACAGTATCACTACATACCTGGTTAATTTATTCAGAAAAGCAGTCTGTATCTCTTTTGTCCTTGGGACCAATATTGGCCTAATTCCCAGGACTGAGACACAAAGCAGCATACCACACAGCGAGGTCATTTTTGCACAGCAGCCTGTTTAAAAGCTCTGGCAGCTTTCACTACTCAGATCTCTGGAGACGCCTCCTGTCTTCATTTCTGTGTACCTGGTACAATTGCTTCATGTCTAGGCTGCCGCATGTCTCGACTCGTCTGGCAGCCTGACAGTTTTAGTTCACACAGTCTCCTTGAGTTGCGTCCTTATTTTGTCCTGACGGGACAGATCCTCAGGGTGAGTGGGAACAAGCACGCTGCTGTTATCCTTGGAGCAAGAGAGGCGGTGAGCCAGTCAAGTGCACATATGGATCATCTGATAACATTTAGTTTTAATCTTTCACATTTTGGTGTGTATTTGTTTTCAATTTAAGCAAATAAAGTGGCTAAATGAAAACATTTAATTTGCCAATATAAAGAAGAAACTACTTTTGGCTGCTTCTGTAATCATAAGGTGGTCACCACAGCGTTCCTGGCACAACCCTAAAGGGATTTGTGTCTCCTGTGATTGATCTGGGGATCTTTCATTTGTTAGGCAAATGTGTACACCACTAGACATTTGTGTGGCAAAATCTTAGTTCAGAGATTTCATTATGTATGTGTAAGATACATTTTTTAACTCTATCATAGTAGGTAGGGGCTGATAAAACTGTATGAGGGAATTTTATTTAGTAACGGGAGGCATAACTGTGTGTGTGTGTGTGTGTGTGTGGTTGTTTGTTTGTTTTTCACACATTTCAAATATGGCTCTTTTCCTGCATCAGCAGAACCAACAGGAGGCTAACAGATCCCCAGATTCCACCCAGAAACCACAAGAAACTGGTGTGCCCAGAGCGCGGTCCAGAGGAGGTTCAGCAGCTGGTGCTGGAGCTGGAACTGGAGGAGGAGGTGATAGTGGCGGTGGAGGAGGTGGCAATGGCACCAGCCCGGAGCAGAATGGGCAGCCCCCCGCTGCTCCCGCTCCAAGAGTGGTGGAAAGAGAGGAGGAGGATGAGGAGGAGCTGACTTTGAAATACGGGGCCAAGCATGTCATCATGCTTTTTGTCCCAGTGACGCTTTGCATGGTGGTCGTCGTGGCAACCATAAAATCTGTCAGCTTCTACACCCAGAATGACGGGCAGAGATTGTAAGTGCTGTGACCCATTTCACACTGATTGTAATAGGGAAATGAGATGATCCAAGGCTCACATTAGAGCCTCTGTTTGAATGACATGCAGTGCAGGAGAACTGCCACTAGGTATAGATAATGTAATGTGCTTGTGTCCATGCTTTGGGCATGTAGACAGTAATACGTGTAGCTTTGTTAATGCTTAAGATCTTTATAGAGAGCCTGAATTTGGCTCAAACCACAGAAAGATAATCTTACAAATCTTTAGTTTTTCTGAAGACTTTAATGCCCCTGAATCATCTGCTCCAAAACTGTACTGTGTGTGTGGGTGTGTGTGTGTGTGTGTGTGTGTGTGTGTGTGTGTGTGTTTAATCTGTCACTTCAGGATCTACACACCATTCCCTGAAGACACAGACACAGTAGGACAGAGAGCCCTCAACTCCATTCTGAATGCCACCATCATGATCACTGTAATCATCGTTATGACTTTGGTGCTGGTGATGTTATACAAGTACCGCTGCTACAAGGTACAGATTAACACCTCTAACATCTTGCTGCACCACGTATATAGTCTTATTAGCTGCACCCTAGAGTGTAAAAACACTTAATCTTTCAAGGCTTTTTTACAGGATGTGTTTAAACTTGTTAAAGTTGGAAAGACATAGTTTCACTAGGATCATAGTGTTCGTGATAATTTGTTATTTAGCTGTACGGCTTAGATAAAAAACAAAACAAAAAACAATAAAAAACAAATACAGAAATCTCCTGTGGAAAAGCGCCAAACACAAAACATGTTTTAAGTTGTCTGTCAGTTGGTGTAGATCCCCAGGCAAGTTGTAGAAATATGATTTCAGGAACTGTGACTGTGTTAGAAACAAAATAAAGTTGTTATGATGTGGCTCGAAATCACTGCTTCCTTTATCAAAGCTCCTTCATTATTATTGAAAGGTTTAGTTTTTAATCAATACTTGACTTTTGCATTTATAATTTTTGTTGAATTAGCAGAGAGTAGTTATAAGAAACAGACACCATTGTTTTCCCTTTCCATTGCTAGAATGCACAGCATAATGGATACATTTACACATTGAGTTGGAGACTAAAATAAAAAATACAGGGATTAAGTGTGATGAAATATATAGCAATTTAATCATGGAGTGATCACAAATACAAATACAGCTCTCATTGATGCTGTTTTCTGCTTGTCCATTGTGTTTCCTGTGGTCTACCTTGTATTAAACATGGCTTTGCAACATATATAAAAGTAAACCGTCTGAGCTAAAAGCACAGGCTTCAGACTGCTGCAAACACAGATCAATTTTTGCTATTCTTGGGCTGTATGTGATGGCAATAATACAACATCTCTCATACGGTCATCTCATGAACACTGCTCTGTAACCACAGAAGCCCCACCCACAAACCTTCTGCTGGCAAAGCAAATGCAGCTATACTACAGGATGTGGTGGTAAGTGGTAAGAAGATGGACTGGAGTACATCAGAGAACCAACTCCCATTACATGAGATTTTTAGGGTGGAAGAAATGGTAGCAGAAATTGAGTTGAATGAGTGTTGGAGAAAATGTGAGCCACATATTAGTGACCATAATCACATATTTTGGTCATACCCTGAAGTAAAAATGTTTCAGGAGGAGAGATTAAAGAGACTCAAATTTTCATTAAAGACCTAAAGGCGACTCCTTTTGGGTCAAATATTGTAGTTTAAATCAAATTCTAGATACAGAGTCTTACAAGCACAGATTCGGTGAAATATTCTGTAAATAATGCGGATTTTTGTTCTCACAGGTGATCCAAGGCTGGCTCTTCCTTTCCTCTCTCCTCCTGCTCTTCTTCTTCTCCTACATCTACCTCAAGTAAGCCGCACAACTTAACTTTTAATGCAGTTGTTACAAACATTTCAAAGTGTCAAGCAGTTTAATTCATTATGCTTTCACTCTGTCCAAACAGAGAGGTTTTTAAGACCTACAATCTGGCCATGGACTACGTAACCCTAGCGATAATAATCTGGAATTTCGGAGTGGTGGGGATGATGTGTATTCATTGGAAGGGACCTCTGCGGCTCCAGCAGGCCTACCTCATCATGATCAGCGCCCTGATGGCCCTGGTTTTCATCAAGTACCTGCCAGAGTGGACTGCCTGGCTCATATTAGCTGTCATATCTGTCTACGGTAAGTCTCGCACGCTGCTTTTTGACCTCTGTGTTCTTTAAAGTCTTCATCAAACCTTTGAAGATGTTTTTGTGTGCTAATGTCCAGTCATCTGGTTTCTTTTAGCGGTTGCGCTGGATAAAAGCATGGAGGGGGGGAAAAAAGCTAAACTTTAAAATGTCAGTTTTAAGATATATAAACTTTTGATTTTTAAACAAAAACTTTTTAAGCAATTGAGCCTTTTCTATATTTTTGATAAATGAATAAACTCTGAAATAAAACCTAATCTTGACCAATCCGTTACACCTTTAACTAAACACCGCTGTGCAAATGTATTCTTACTTATAGGAAAAAATTTTCTCTCTGCAGTGGTATGTATGCAAGTGTTGAAATAACTCGTTGCTAGAGGGAAGAATGTTTCTCAAGAGCTAAAACGTTTGCAAAAGTACTTGAAAATGGGGTGAAAAGTCTGTGAGGAATGGAAATGTGGGGGCAGAAGGGCTAAAAGCCAAACCTGATATCCAGAGAGCACACACAGATGCTCAAACTGTCAAATCAGTGGTGGCAACAAGAAACACATAGATAGATTAGGTGTCAGTCACAGAGGAATTTTTGAGTTAGTGTTCCAGGCTTAAATCACTTTGCGTGTATGCCATAGGAAGTGTGTTTGCCCGAAAGCTTGCTTAATATTTTTGTCTTGATTTGTGCATTTCCTCAAAGACAGCGCACTGGGACAAAGTCCAGGGTATATCAAGCGTCATCAAATTAGATTTCCTGTTAGTGTGGCAGTTTTCTTTTCCAAGAACACTATTTAACTGGGAGCCAAAGTTTGGCCACAGATCACAGTGTTGGGTAATACTTGGATGTACCATAAATTTTGCCGTGTTTCAATAAACTAGGAAGTAAACCCTTTAGAGATTTGGGACTGCCAGAAACTGTGCATGTTAACTTAAGCTCCTGCCCCTTGTTCATAGAAGATATCACATCAGGTCATTTGGCCTCTTAAAGAACCCTCTGTTCAGTAGCTAACATCCTTTTTCTGGCCTCTGTCGTCTTTTCTCTTGCAGATCTGTTGGCAGTGCTCTGTCCCAAAGGGCCTCTGAGGATCCTGGTGGAGACTGCTCAAGAGAGAAATGAGCCCATCTTTCCAGCTCTCATCTATTCTTGTAAGATGGACAATGTCCGCAGGCCTACATCACTACATTTAGTAACATTTTATTGCATTAAAACAAAGATGGGCAAATGAAATCCTCAGTACATTTACTTAAAATGTTATTTTTCTTCTCATACTTAAACTCTTTCCTCTTCTGTAAGTGATTTAATTTCATTTTTAGCATTTTAAATGATTTTATATGTAGATTAAGAAATACCAATTCTACTCTAAATGTAATGTTTCCAGTGTTTCTGTTGTGTTACAGTTAAATCCATAACTTGCTGAACAAACACAGTTTTTGTAGCTTTGGACCTGTACACCACCACCACCACAGTGGATTTAATTTCAAACAATCGTAATGTTTTTAAAGTGCCGATTTTTGCTGATATTTAAGGGGTTTTAAAAGCATATTACATCAAGAACTTAGGAATTACAGGTATTTTTATACACAGTCCCCTTTCTTCAGTGGCGCAAAATTAATTGGACTTTTAAATGACAGGAGAGAATTCATCTCTTGTTATTTCATGACAAATTAAGCAGACATAATGCCTAAAATTGATTTAAAGAGGTAAATTTGTAATTTATAGCTTAAATAGCACGGTAATATAATTAATTTCATCACTAAGAAAACAACTTTGCAACGTCTGCCTGAAGAACATTCATCAGGAGCTCGGCACATTTGTTAAGGTCTACAATCAGGGGACGCCTTCATAACCGGAAATACAGAGGGTTTACAACAATGTACAAAACACTGTTTACGCTCAAGAACAAAACGACCAGATTAGACTCTCCCAGAGTCCCAGTTCTGGAAAAAAAATCTTTGGATAAACAAAACGAAGACTAACTTGTAACAAAATGATTGAAAGAGAAAAGTATGGAGAAGGACACAAATTGATCATCAGCCAAAGAAAACCGCATCGTCATTAACTGCAAATGATTTTCCTCCAGTTAGTAAAAACAATCATTATATTTTACATTATGTCAGTTTAATTTGAGCCTCAGAAAATGTAGGACTGTATAAAATTGGCTGCAACTTACATGGTTTTTACAACTTGCGTTAAAGTCCTTGAAATAAATCTGAAAGTCTGCACTTCAGTCACATCTCGATTGTTTTTTGGTTTGAAATTCTCTGTGGTGGTTTTACGGAGGCAAAACTACAAAAACATGTACACCAGCGGTCTCCAACCTTTTTTGCACCATGGAGCAGTTTATGCCCGACAATATTTTCACGGACCGGCCTTTAAGGTGTCGCGGATAAATACAACAAAATAAAACTAGTACCGGTACTGAAACAAAGAAGATTTATTCATAACACACGTGAAAAGACCCAGGAAAACCGAGTTAACGATAAAAACGATAACAAAATGACGCTGAAAACCGATAAAAACCCTGAAAACCACACATTTCACACCTGAGCCTCTACTCTCACGGCCCGGTACCAAACGACTCACGGACCCGAGGCCCGGGGGTTGGGGACCGCTGATGTACACGTTAAGGACCTAATTGTGTATAGTCAGTATCACACATCCTGCTTTAAACAGTGAGACCTTAACCATTCACCTCCATTCAAACACTCAAATGTTTTTAAATATCATCAGAAACTTCAGCTACCTTCAGCACAGTTATTTCTAATGAAACTTCTTCTGCTTTCAATAGTTCAAATAATCTTAAATTTGAGCTTTGTTTTAGAATGTCTGCTTTCCCTTAAACAGATGGTGTTTCCTTTAATGGACACTTCAACTTCATATAGTGCTTGTTTTTTTGTTTTGTTTTGTTTTGTTTTTTTCAACTCATTTTAAGATGTGTTTGTAGCACTCTAGCTTCAGCTGTTGCTAACTTATATTTACCTTTTAAAGGCTCTTAACACAAACCGATCTCCCAAACCTTCTTCTCCAGCTACGATGGTGTGGCTCGTCAACATGGCGGACACAGACAGGCCAAATAGGAACTCGACAGAAGCAGCTTCGCCTCAACAAGAGCCTCAAGAAGGTAACTAACAACTCAAAGAGATGGACTGCGCTTGACTTTGGTGCTCGACGGTAGGGCTGTACGATAAAACGATATATATCGGATGACGATATAAAAACATCTATCATTTCATTTTACGCTATTGTTTGTTTCGTGGTGTCGCAAAATAAACGTTTACGGCAATATTTTTTTCACCGTTTTGATGGTCACTGTAGTGGCTATATTCATTTCTTAAAGTTCTCTCTTTCTCTTATATTTAATATAACCACACTACGGACGGACAAGCGCCTGTTTTTATGCGTTGTCGTTAGCAACAACGGCGGTCAAACCATCGGGTGTCTGCTTGTTTATTTTCCACATAAACCTTTCACAATAAAGCTCAAGATCCTGTTGAGACTTTTCAAAATAAACTGAATCACGTGAAAGAGTATGCAGAGTATTTACGGATGAGAAGCAAAAAAGAGCCGTCAGGTGCTAAAAAATAAACCTTTGACTCAAACGTTAGAACAGGCTTTTCCCCGCAGCACGCCGTGTAATAAATACAAAGAAAACGGCGGCCGTTACAACTTATGTCTAAAAATGTATAGTTTCATGCATCTGTTAAAACACTCGACTTCAGGTACACGACGCCCAGCTGGAAACACTTCACACAAGTAGAGCTGCCTGAGAGTCACAGAATTTACAGAAAATGTTAAAATTTTGTGATTTATATTGTTATTGGACGATAGATGTTTTATATCGGGATATGAGATTTTGGTCATATCGCACAGCCCTACTCGACGGTTACTTTTCAAACCTGACTGGTATCTTTTTTCAGCACCAGTGGCATCTCCGGTCCCATCGAGTCCGTCACAGGATGATGGAGGTTTCAACCAGTCCTGGGTCAGCCAGCAGGAGCATCGACTGGGGCCGCTCCAGTCCACGGAGGAGACCAGACGGGAAATTCAGCAGATGCCCTCAGCGCGTCCTCCTGTTGAAGAGGACGATGAGGAGAGTAAGTGGTGAAACAATATTGAACATTATGGCTGACTAATGTGTGGTTACTGCTGGATCTTCTGTAGTACTAAGTACACAGGGCAGATGGAAGCATAAACAGAATGTTAAGTAATAGAACAAGTATATTTACTAACGTTGGCGTCCATGCAGGATTGCAGATTTAAGCCCAGTATTCCCTGCAACTATGTGGCTTTGCAGCGGTGAATTATTCCACTCTATTCTACAAGTATTACTTAAAATGGGCAAAGATCCTACCTGTGTTTTCTGAAAACAGCTGCCTGCTGAAACATAAAATATTTTGTCGTGCTCCATAGAGTTGAGCATCATACTTTAAATCATCCAGATTAGCTATTAAGTAAAAACAAAACCCGTCAGGGTCATTTTTAGATTTTAAAAGTGTAAAAAATTTAAAAGCCGGGTTCGGTGATTCAAACCTGTGAATTCTCACATTGTCTGCTTTCTTCTTCTCAGCGTGTAATCATCAGCTTTCACTTCCCTCTTCTACTCAGACAGTAAACATTTTAGGAATGTTTTTAAGTATTCCCTTTTCTGTGAAATTGAGGGCATGTGTGAATGGAACTATTTTGGGATTGAGAAAATTAGGAAGCGATTATTCAAGGAAATTGCTAGTGTTCATCTCTGTGCTATATTGAGGCCAGTGCTCGTTTTAACTTAAAGCTTCAGTAAATATGGGGTGAGCGATTTTGTTTGTACAGTAATTACACACAAGGAAAGGTTTCTATAAGGGTTATAGGGTGTGTGGCTGAAGCAAAACTTGTGTTTGAATTGACTCCACCCTGAATGTGGCGTCCCTCTGCGTCCTCAGGGGGTGTCAAGCTGGGACTCGGAGACTTCATCTTCTACAGCATGCTGGTGGGAAAAGCCTCAGCCACGGCCAGCGGCGACTGGAACACCACCCTCGCCTGCTTCGTAGCCATCCTCATTGTGAGTGATCAGCTGTTTATTTTGGTATCAAACTCGACTCACCGCAGTTTCAACCCTCTCTCGGTGCACAGTACCCACCCCCCTTTATGTAAACCTCTTGATTACATAATAAGCAATTTTTTGCCTCCTTCAGCGCTGATTTTGTTTGGTATACAATTACTCAGTGTGCTATTTCCAAAGTGTTTTATTTTGTCTGTCTCTGCCCCCGCAGGGCTTATGTCTGACTCTGCTCCTCCTCGCCATCTTCAAGAAAGCACTCCCCGCTCTGCCCATCTCCATTTTTTTCGGCCTCGTCTTCTATTTCGCCACAGATAACTTGGTACGGCCCTTCATGGACAAGCTGGCGCTACACCAGTTCTACATTTAGCAGGACGCTGCCCTGATAACCCTCACCCACATAGCTCTCCGGCCAACAACATGAGAGCAGCTCCTTCACAGCCGGGGAACAAAGAGCGATGCTGGGGCCCCTCCCGCCCCCACATCCCCTCCTAAGAGCTCATGATGCTGGGACACAAGTTGTTTTTTCTCTGCCTTTTTTTCTGGCACCGAAGGAGCGTATTCTCCACAACAGCTGTTCTTAAACCTTTGTATTTCTGTGTTAAACCAAGAAGCGACGCTTCTCGCTCGGCTTGGGATCTCATCTTCAGTTCGTTCGCTGATCAACAGCTTCAGGCGCAGTCCAAACCCAGTGGGAAGCTTTTACTTTTATTTATCCAGGGAAGCTTTACAAGAGCTCATCCGCTCCTTTCTCAGCAGTGCCCATTTTTTTTTTCTTTTTTTTGCATACACACAACTCAAAACACACACACACACACACACTCAAAACTGGGAGAAGCCCAGTCCAACCGCAGTCTTCTACAGCTGTGGCTTTACAGCAGGTGCCTTCCTCAGGGACACCTTAGCGGTAGCTGTTGAGCAAAGGGAGACGTTTTCATGAAATCTTCCTTTAAAGACTTTGAACAACCTTCCTGTCACATCTGTTTGCATTACTGCAGAGCTACCACTGGCCCCGAACTAAACCGAAGATTACCAAGCCTTCATCAGACGAATGGACACTCAGTGATGATAGTGATAATAGATAGAAATGTGTAGTTTGATTGTGTATAAGATATCAGTCACCAGAGTGTGCTTTTCTCACTGCTAAGAATGGTTAAAAAAAAAATCACTTTAGACACGCAGAAGTCTGAAGCAGGTGTGATTTACATTGATGTACGCTGAAATGGATGCTTTGATCATGTGAGGCTCTTCCTTATGTGAATAGTAGAGACTTTTCTCTCTTGGACTGAATAATAAGTGTTATTGTGGCACCCATTACATAATTTCACCAAGTTTTCTGCCCCCAGTTTTAAATGGAATCAGATTTGAATTCGCAGCTCGTAGAGGGAGGAAAGAGCACTACAGTGACACACTCACACCTGAGACTTGTCTGCCACTGAGGAGCTCTGCTGGAGCAGCCGGTTCAGTGCCTTGCTCAAGGGCATTTAAGTAGTTGTTGTTGTAGGCCAGAAACATCCTTTTCCTTCTCTTTCCCTTGTCTTTATTTATTTTATTTTTTTTCCAACCTGTCGATTGGGATTGTAACCTGTGATCATATGGTCACAAACTCTGAACCTTTAGGCTATAGCTGCCCTCATGATGCTCGCCTGGTGCTTTTTGGAACTATGCTACATCGATACTGAAATGATTTTACTTACAAGCAGATACAGTTATGTTTTGTTTTGGGGGAGTTTTTTCTTCAACATATGCAGAAAAGAAACAGTACTTTTAGAGACATGACTGTATTCACTGGATTCCTGCCAGTTTATTAAAACCTGCGAGCGTGTGAAAACAGTGACAAGCGTCAAAACCTGATAAGTGAACGAGTGCATCTATTTCAATTTGACACCTCAATTTGCAAACAACTTAATCTCCACTTATGAAGCAGACTGCTTTAGTCGGATTAAAACCAAATACTTTCATTCAAAAATTTAAAAAAGCGATATGATATGTGTAAGAACAAAAAGCCTGCACATTACTTTGGAGGGTGACCAGCAGTTCTGTTATTCCACTAGAGGCTCATGCTTGCAAAGAGAAGAATTCAAGAGGCGACATTTTAAACAGACCGTTTTTTTCTCCCCTTTTGGTTTTTGGGAATGACCTGGGTAACTGGCTTTTTTTTTTTTTGTCCTTCACATGCTTATGTGTGTTATGCAAGGTTCCTCCAATTCAAATTTTGTTCTTTTTTTTTTTTTTAATAAAAAAATGAACAATAAAATTGAAAAAGCCTTTTTTGTTTTATTGTTGCTGCAGTTTCTTATCAGACATCTGCTTCTATATCCATTCTCAACCTGTACAAACGGTGGGACCACAGTTATAGTCCTGGAAGTCTTTGCTCTTTCTGCTACTTACAGTTCATAGCTAATGTATCGGGCCACCACCAAATGTATGGTTTACACCACAGCTGCCCTAAATTAACAGAATTGTGAATTAATGTCTCTGTATCTTGATTCTGTTCATCTGGAGCGTTTTCAGTGGGAGAAACATTTTGTCACTCATCCAAGTGACTTCTTCAGGCACTTGGATCAAATATTTAGTTAAGCAGATGAATCGAGATAGAAACAAAACAGGATATTTAGTCATTTCAGCACAAAAGCTATAAACTAGATTGTTCTCTTTTTTATTTCCACACCCCACAAAAGTCAGGATCAACATCAACCTTCAAATAGTTGAAAAACACTTTAGCCCTTTTTTGATTTTCAGTGAGCAATCCCTCATGAGATTGTTGCAGAACTACGCGGGTCGGTGGGAACATTGTGGAAATTCCTCGGCGTGCTGGTAAACTGGCATCCCGCACTCAGCATCCCCTGATGCCAGCTGGCTGGCAGACGCAGTTGGCATGTAGCCTGGGGCACTGGCCGCTTTTGCTGTCACCATGGGGATTGTTTGGCCTCGCTGGCTGGGACAGTGGCACAGTATGGCAGTTTACCCAGAATATTTAGCCTCATACTGTGACTTACCTAACAAGCCCTCAGTGAGGCCTCCTCCTGGCATGCAAATCCTGCAGCTCGACCGGTGAACACCTACGAGTTAATTCCATTATGCTTTCCTTGCACTGATTCCAGAAACCTGTTCTGTTCAGATTAAGTTATACCCTGCACTTGAAGCTCTTTTGGGCTTCTCACCAAGGGGGAAAAAGATTCAAACTTATTTTAGCTTTCTCCCTTCAATGAAAGACACGCAAGTCTCATGTGCTGCACTGACATAGATATAGACACTGCAAATATTAAAAGTGAAAATGCACAAAAATTAGACTTTATGGATGTGTAAGTATTTGCTGGAAAAGTGCAGTAAATCCCCTCATAGACGTTTACACTGTGAAAGGGCATCCATAGTACCTGTCAGTATTTAAACCACTGACAAGTGAAGTGAATAACACTGATTATCTTTTTACAATGTCACCTGGAAAAGTTGTGAGATGTAACTCTGCAGATGAACAGTCATTAACGAGAGTGAGACTGTCATGACTGGACAGCTGGGTCAGAGCATCACCAAGATGGCAGATATTACCAGGTTTTTCCAGCATCCAGTGATTAGTGTGTACCAAACGTGGTCAAAGAAAGGACAACCAGTGAACTGGTGACAGGGTCATGGGCAGCGAAGACTCATCAGTGTGTCTGGTGATGTCTGCAGATGATGTCTGCACAATAGAAAAAGAAGTAACAGAAACAGAGTGCATCTCATAGACCAGTCAGAGTGGAGCACAGAGCAATGGAACGTGGATGAAACCCACTGTGGTGCGTTCAAGTTTACCTGGGAAAGAGAAGGAGGCAGGATCTATGAGAAGAAAGCTACCAGGTGGAGGTAGTATGATGCTGGGTCATGTTCTGCTTGGACACACTGTGTCCTGGTACTCATAATGATGTTACTTTAATCTCTACCGTCTATCTAAGAGCTCAATACAACCGAGCATCTGAAACAGGGGTCAGGGGGACCTACACTACAGGCAGGTACTTTTAATTAATATAGATTCATACATAGGACACATTCATATTGGTTAATACTAATGGTAAGCCAGCAAGTAAGACTTAACACTTCACATGAAAGCTATAACTTTCCACATCCCTCTGTGGCTGTGGCTGTTTAAGCTCCTTTACTGGGCATGTGAGACCACAGAGTGAACTGAGGTAATCTGCCAATCACTGTCATCCTCTAATGGGAGTCGATTTAGCCAGGAGACTTTGTGGCTGTGTATCACACCTGTGCACGTAAGAGGTTTCCCAGGATAGTGCTAATAAGGAGATTATCGTGCAGGGAGGGACGTCTTCTGCATGTGAGACATGCAAGGAATTGAGGATTAGGCTTCGTTAATCGCTCTGCGCAGACAACAAGCGCAGACACTCAGCGGCACGGGAGAGAGGACACGAAGCTTGGACAAAAAGAGCAGAAAAGCCTGTAAAGGTGAATAAATAACCATCAGAGATGTCCAAGGACAAGCTGGAGAGCCTGGTGAAGCGTATGGAGGAGACGCTGTCGGAGATGGAGCAGCTGAAAACGCACTGCGGAAGGCAGAGCGAGGAGCTGAGCCAGCTGGTGGTGGAGCTCCGGCGAGAGAACCAGGAGCTGGTGGAGAAGTACAACCAGCTCGCTGTGGAGATGAAGGAAGCCAAGGAGATTATAGAACAGCTACAGGACACAAAATATGCCTTCAATGCAAAAGAAAGGCAAGCTCAGAAGCTCAGCAGGCAGCTCTGAGGGCCCACATGCAGAGTGGGAACCCGATGTGACCCAATCCTGTAGGAAAACCAGACTGGAAGGCGAATGGAAAAAGAACAAAGTATTGCTCGTTGAAGATGATGTCTAGAATCTGGGTGGGCATGCAAAATAAACTGGGCACAGCTGTTTCCTTTAACATATAGAGTGAACATATGTGTACATTTAAGGCCTGCGGCAGAGTGGCTGTAAAGCTTAGTAATTTGAATGTAACTTAAATCCTGTGGCTTAGAGTCCTTTTAAAGCTGCAACAAGACTTAATGACCAGGAATAAAAACCGAAAGTCTTTAAGAGATGTGGATGTGGAATGTGTGGACTTGAAAATGGGTGAAGATTATGCACAGAGTAGAATTATGCTCATTAGATTTCTATAATTAAAACAACATTCCTGGAAGCTAAGATACACTTCCCTGTAAAGTTATTACAGGATAAAAGCCACTGGATATTATTTTTAAGTGGGTGGTCAGCTATTTTTGGTTGTGTCAAGGACTAAAAATAACTTGCTATCCCTCCCGCCCACAGAAAGAGTGCAAATACAAGAAAAACAGAGAAAATGTGCTTTGATTTGTTGTTCAGCATGTTTAAATTCTAAACATCTTATGCATATAAGACTGACAGTTGCTTGTGTTAAGGCTTTTTGCATCATGTTAATTTACAATTTTAATGGTTTTACACTGCATAAAATAACTGATGTAGTCAAACATGTGCATTAAACATGCATTCTTTCTGAAAGCCAGCAGGTGGCGACTTCACTGATTTTGAAAGGAAGTCCGATTGTATAAAAGGTTCTGAGAAATGAGCCTGATTTTCACTTGATTTATTTCCTCTGTAAAGTTTTAATTGCTAGTTTAAAGTCTCAATGAGCACAACCTCATGATCATTTTCAAGTTATAGTCATATTTAAAGCAAGACTAACAATATATCAGGGTACGTGTTAGGGTGCGGTGACTTTGTAATTGCTCTCATCATGTATTGTTTTTGGGGTTTCAGTCAAATCCACCCTTTGCCTACTTTTAACAAACCCAGATAGGGATGATCACCACAAGGCTTAAATATCAATCCACAGAAACAGTCTGTGGGCGTGGCTGACGTAGCCTTAAGCCTTCTCAGGCAGAGCGAAGGAGCAGACTCAGTGCTGACAGCTATACAAAAAAATCTTTCTCTCTCAAATCTATTTTGTGGCATTTTGTTGTTTTCTTGTACTTTTGTCCATAAGAGTAAAATTCCATACAGCTGTTTTGAAAAACATTTGACCAATCACATCTCTGCTGACATCTTGTGAGACAGCAATGACACACGTGTGCCTAGATTTTTAAAAAAATATTCCACAACTCTGACTTCAAATCATCTTCACCTGTTAATGTTCAGTTAATATATTCTACAGAACACATCAGGGACCTTAATTTGCCCTGAAATCTGAGCTCACTGCCGTGAACCACAGCACAGATCTTCAAACATGCACTGAGATTCATGTAGGTTTAAAACTCATGTCACAGGTGGCCTTTTGCCTCCCACAGCAGGCACATCGCTGCCTTCAAGGACAAAACATATTCAAGATGATAAAGGACATTATTGTAAGATAACAACAGGAGACTTCAGTCACTGAGGTTTGCATTTTGCTTGTTTCACCTGACTGCATCCTGACTTTGGATCCTCTCTTCGATATTCCTCACAAGCTTTCTCAGTAGTTGAAATCCAACACTAATCAACACTCTGATTGTGAGTATGTACAAAGTGAGTGGTACTGCAAAAAGTTCCTTTAACTCTAGAGAGTTTTGCAGTGTTGAAACTGTAGAAGATATCAAAATTGTTTGGATTGTAAAAATACTTTAGGAGGAGTACAATATAGATTAAAAAAAAGGCCAGTTCAAAGACGTTCGTCATCAAATGAATGTTGGAACAAGCTTGTGTAGCATGCTTTCTTCCAATGACAACAACTCTGAGCTACTTTGTTAAGAAGAGTAATAATAATGACAATGTACCAAATGACAGTCAAGGTGAGAGTTTTTAATTTAATTAAAGTGCACCTATTGCCCTTATTTTAGCTCAATATGTTTTTTGTCATCACTCATCCGAGTCACTTCGTCTCAGCTGCTATCCTCAGCTGCTATCCTCAGCTTCTAAACAGTACATTTGCACAATAACTGGAACCAGCCCACTGAATGAGCAATGGGCTCTGAAATCACTTCCTTGATCATTATTATGCAAAATTGTCGTGACTATTCAAGCTCATTTTTCATCCACGGTTTCTGAGAGTAGCACTAGCTGTGTTGTGAGATATATAAGTCTGAAAATGTATATATATCAAACAATATCGCAATGAGTCCTTTTGCTTTTGATGGTTTAAAGTATATACGTTTACCAAAATAGGCTGCTGTGGTCTCTTTAAACAACGGCCTTACCAGTGATAAAATAAAAGCACGGTTGTGCAGTGTATAGGAAGCATGTTATTGTAAATGTCATACACTGGATTGAAGACACAGAGTCTTGAGAGCTATAACTAGGTGGTATATTTGATTTGGACCACAGGAGGTTACTCAGTGTCTTGTTGATGGTCCACTGAATTTAAGCAGAGTGAGAGGTGTGCTAGGTTTGCCAAGTTTGCACTAAAGATGAAGGTAACTGAAATTCTACATATTCATTCTTAGATTTGAGAGCCACTCAGTCTGGCTTAAAGATTTAAAATGAGGTTTCATTGTAAGAAGAAAAAAGCGCTTTTTGGAGCCAAAGATTCAGCAACAAAACACTTCAGGAAGGTTTCTGGACCACAGTGTCTCTCTGGACGAAAAACAAATGATGTCAACTGTAGAAAGCTGGCTCAAAACAACTACAAATCACACCCAAGCTGTATTTTTATGAATCCCAAACTATATAATTTTAGATGGTTGTGGAGTTTTCACATTGTGGTTGGGAAAAGAAGAAGTGGGACGGAAAAAAAAAAATCATGTTACATACTTGGAGATGTTTATAGATCTGGTTTTGCATTTAAAACCCAAAGGAAAAAAACAACAACCTTTTTGTGCTCGTATCTTCTAGTTTTAACATTTTCAGTAAGTTTTGAAAATTAAATCACCAAATTCTACAAATAGACTGTGTTTTTGTCAAGTTTGAAATCAGATTTAAGAGTTGTAGAGTTTAAAAATGTTCACCAATTTTACTGGGGCCCAAGTAACACTGGACAATGACTGATTGGACAACAAATCACCCTGGGGGACTGGAAGACACCCAGAGAGGCTTTGATACAAGACTGGGGGATTAGGTAAAGTGGCAACTTATAAAAGTTGCACAAATATATGTCAAAGTGGGGCATGTAGGTGGACTTTTAATCCACGCCAGTGTAATTTGACAAAACTGTTACAGGTATATTTACTGCTGTTAAAGCCTTGAACGTTTTGGTGCTATCAAACTACACAGGTGTCTTTTTTAGTTAGTTTTCTTCAGTCTGTTTTTCCTGTAAGAACTGTAAGAATTGGGTGATTGTAATTAAGATGATCTCTTTTTGTTTGAGTAAGCGGTCATCAAAACACTTTGTTAGACATATGTCTGTTAAATTGTTTTGCTTATGAAAAAAATGTAAAAAGAAAAAAAAAGAGGAAAAAAATCGGACTTTTGAATTATTGACAGCAGTTTTCAGTGTACATCTTGACTGATTGTGCGGTAATAAGTTGGATATCTGAAACTAAAGAAAAGGATGTGACTTTATTTTTCTATATTAGTCTACTTGGATTTCTGTTACTGCAGTTCTGAGTAACAGACCACACAACCCACAGAGAATTTAGCATAATGTACAATTTTTCTTCTGAAAAAGGAAATCTATATTTGATGTAATTATTTTTTTTTGAATGTCTTTGGCTGTTTCTCTTCTCAGGCGCAATTTCTCAAGACATAAAGAGGCAAAAGTAAAACACAAAGATTAAACCAACACATTCCTGCTGAACATACAATCCAGGGAACATTTGGGACCTATTTTCAGTTTTACAATTTGTAACTGAGCATTTAAAATAGAGCCACGACTTTGGATGATTAACTTGGTGTTACATGTTCGGTATTACATGTTCGGTGGGTACAGTGGGGGAGCATGATAATAACGCGTTTGGTTACGGCAAAGCGGGTCTTTTTCTTTTAGCGTTTGCTTGTGGGGAGCCTAGAACAAGCGAACATGCTGATTAACCCTTTTTTTTTTATTACAGTCTGAAATTAGAGATGTTGAGTAAAATGTTCCCTCCTCTGCAGTTAGGGGGGGCTGTAACCGGGTTGGATGAGCTCCTGGTTAAAAGGCGCGGTAACGACGCGGAGGAGGTTTAACCAACGGGTCTTTCTCTTCTCCTCGTAGGCTGGGCGCACGGCAGAAAGAAAGAAATAGAGAGGGAGCGAGAGGTTTCCTCCCAGATAACTTTCCTCATATATCCAGGACACTGCACCGGTAGCATCTTCAGGTCAAAACTCGGAGAGAGAGAAACCAGCTGTCAGGTCTGCTGCGCGCTGCAAGGTCCGACGGGTTGGAACTCCAAGAAAACATTATTAAACCCGCTGAACACGGTGAGGATCCAACATTATTTTACCTGACTTTACTTCAAGTTTTTAAAACTAACCTGTTCACGGTCACCGAGTCACCGATAGTGCTTTTGTAAATATCACTGAGGTACCATAGGAGGTAACATTTATTTTAATAGTATGTTTTATTAATATTATTATTATTATTATTTAATATGGAAATAGCACAAATAGGCTAAATTGTTATAATTTTCCCGGCTGATCAGGTGCCTGATGCAGAGATTCTTCACCCACAGTACAGAGGACACAAGACACTGCATGCCCTCGCTGACTGGCGAATAATTGTTAATTTGGTTGGATAAAAGCATGTAATCGCCCGAGGATAAAGGCTTTATGAGCCGGCACAATAAAAAGGGAGCGAGGCTGGAATCTCATAGGGAACTTCTAAATAGATCAGTGACCGATTATAGTCGGGATCAGTTTACAATCGCTGTTAAAACAACTAAGATTTATTAGCTTAAAACTTTAATCAATATTTGATTCTAGTGCTTTGTTTCAGGATGCATTAATATGTTGTAATACTTTTAATAAAGCTATAATATAATGATATGAAGTTTTTTTTTATTAGATGTGTTTCTGTGGGGGTATTTCTGTGTTTCTATTTATTTTCGAAAGTGCTTAATTTGGCGAGTTTATTTCTAAATTATTGTTTTTGAACTAATTTTTATAGCTGAACCCACCGAAACAAATGAAAGCAGAAATTCACGATTAATGTGGTTGTTGATGGGTGTAAAATGAATTCATTAAAAAAATAGTTAATTGTTATTAAGGTAAAAAAAGACAAACCAGCCTTGAAGCAACCCCCCCCCCCCCCAAAAAAACCCCCCAAACAAACAAAAAAACAAAACAACAATAAATAGAAATTATAAAAATGTAAATTAAACATTACAGGGTTTGGATCAGAGATTTTTATTTTATTAACTATTTTATTAACTCATTCATGAAACCAGTTACCACTCCAGTAGTAAATGACATGACAAGTTTTATGTGGAGGTGCTGGTTTCATCATCAAAGGACTGCTGCGGGTCCAGACAGAACAGCCTCAGATTAACCCCACCCAGGCCAATTACCGCATTAAGTTACTCAATTTTGTCCCTATGGCTCAGTAAGTGTTTGTGTATATATGTCTGAGACAGACCAGATGACACCCTGTATTCTCTTCACTTGGGCACGGCCATCCTTTTTGCTTTGTTTTGTGTATTTGCTGTGAAGTAACTTTCCTTTCAGTTTGGTGGTTATGGCTAAGCAGTCAGGGGTAATTTGGCAGCTACAGACAACCCCCTTCTCACTCTCAGAGAGGCAGGAAACATGCAATTTGCCCTGGAAAAAACAAAACAAACAAACAGCCTCTCCACATGCAACAAAGGAAACATTTTAGCTCAGTTAAGCAATTAAGCAATGAGATAGCAGAGGGAAATGATAAGGCTGGCGCTTGAAGTGATGGACATCTGATAAAAAGTGTTTTTCCTAAAGAGGCTTTCTTCATGTCCGCATTCTTCCTGTCACTATATGCGCATTTTGGATTGTGAATGTCCAGTTTTAACAATAACTGGAACAACAAGTCATACATTTGGTGAATATTTTTTCAATAATCACTATTTGGACCAGTGGAAAACATATTAAACTTACTGTTATAGAGGACTAAGAAAAAGAGTGCATATCTAAAGATGAGCCAGTAAATGTTTTTGCATTTTGCCAGGAAAAAAACTTTGTAAAAGTCTGTCTGTAAAACTGTCAAAGTACCCAACACTGAAGTACGAGCAGTGCAGAAGCACCACAAACTGATTTATGTACTAGGAAATTTTAGGAAATGCTGCAAGGCAACAAAAATGATGTCTACTGAGTGTCAGCCGGCAGTGTTTTGCTTAGTCTTTTCCCCTCTTCCTTAGAGCTCTGTTCTGCTTTTGTTAACCCATTTGTTGTGTGCCTAGTCAATTACTGTTTCTCTCTCACTCTTGGCTTGTTTTTGAAAAAGTTTGCTGCATGTGCAGTCATCTTTATTAGTCACAGTGACTAACTCTGGATGCCCTTTAATTCTTCTTTTTTTTCCAGGGAATAACGAGGATGCTCCTGCCTTTGGCAATCCTACAGCTGCTCCTGACTCCAGCTCTCATGGTAATTTCCCAGCTAATACAGAAAAACACTGAGAAAAAAAAAGTAATTTTGTCAAATTCTGATGTCTAATTTTGCACCCAGGGGCCCAGTGTGGATTACTGGGACTCATGGGGTCCATATGGAGAATGCAGTCGGACTTGTGGCGGGGGTGTGACTGTGAGAACTAGGCGCTGTATTACTCACAGGTAAGTCTTCTGCACATTAACTTTATCCATTTTAATGCATCTTGATGTACATAAATACATGTATAAACTTATAACACACACACACACACACAGAGTTTTTTCCTGTTTGAATAAAGCTAATTGTGAGGTTCACGGGCACAGACTGTGTATTTTTATTGTGAAAGAATGCCTTGAAGTCACGAGGATGTCGGCTTGTCTTACTTCCAAAAACACACTGCAGGGAGGGGCCCTTTAATATTAAAAGGACGTCTCTGTGTTGTGTGTTGTCGGTTGTCTGCTGAAGAGGATCAGGTGGGAGGTGAACGTTTCGAGCTGCCATTTTTTTGCTTCAGTAGTGGTTTTAAAAGTCAACATTAAATTTTAGGTTTCCTTTGCGGCACACGTGTTGTTACATTTAAGTAACACGTACAGTTTTTCCTTTAGTGTTTGGATTGGTTTTTAAAGCTACTCCTCTCACATGTGACTAATATGTAAGCATGCTCCCAGCTTTTCCTGTAAATGTTGCAGTATTGCTGGGGGCCGTCTGGCATATTGCCATTTGGAAGAAGTACTCAGATCTTTTACAGAGATACAAATATGAGAAAATTGAAGTAAATATACTATATTACACATAAAACTAGCATTCAAAATTCTACTTGGATATTGGGATTAAACTGCACTGCACATATAAAATTAAACACGCTTGTACAGTTGAGTTGAGTGCATTAAAATTCTGCATTATGATTTTTTTTAATTAGCTGTAGATTTTATTGTTAACTTACTGGCTGAAGGATTTCAGGTGTGTGACAGACTGCTGTGGCAGCACTGACGGATCATTTCATTTTGAGACAAAGAAGTGAATGCTAGGTGAACTGGCGAGAGTAAATAAGCTATAGTTGAGAATGTAGGCAGGAATGATTGTCTGTCTCTCTGTGTTAGCCTTAGATTGGCAACCTGTCCAGGGTATACCCCCGCCTCTCTCCCCTGTGTCACTTCCCCGCTTTGTTTCCTGCATTTCCGCTCTTTTTCTCCAGTGTACCTTACAAAAATAGAGAAAAAAGTCAATCTTAATATAGCCACGCTATAAATAAAACTATCAAAGAGGCTTAAAACAAAAGTCTTCCTGTAAAGTAGACGACGGAGTATCTCAGCGGCCTATAATTTAGCTTAATATACTGAATACCTTTCTAAAAACAACAAGTCTTATTTTCTTTTGCGCAGAAATATTCCCACTAGACAGGACAAGTCTGTGAGGAGCTGTTTTTAACAGGTCTAAGTACTTTGTTTTACTTCATGTGTCATATCTTGTTGCATTTACCTGACCACAAGCTGTTAGATATGTTGTTTTTATCATACAGTGTTGATATAGCTGTTTGTGCAGCTTCTGCATCTCTGTAGAAGCTTGATGGCAGTGTTTTGATGTCTGATGTCTCTTGATGCTTGTTTTCAACATGTTCGTGCAGTCAGCCAGTGAGTCAGAGCCTTATAGTGAGTCTGTAGCCCTTCTTTAGGAAAATGATGAATAATAGGGAAGAGGTCCTACCCATTGCCAGTCAGATGAACTCTGTCATATCTTGTCTGCCAGGCTTGCTGAATCACTCCTTTAAACACAGTGATTTGACAGCTCCCTCTGTGCTTTAAAGGAACTCCCACGTCTCACCATACATTCATTTTAGTAAAAAAAAAAAAAAGTACACACATTCATAAGAAAAACAAGCATGATTGGGGTTGTCATTTTGTCAGACGGGGCTATAATCAGTTTCAATTATGTGCAATCAATAATTTTGCATGAATAACTGCCACTTTTCCACATTTCTGTTTTGTATCATTTTAAACTGAAAGTAGTGTTTAATGTGCTGTTTTCCATTATTAAGTGAAAAGCCGTTGTTTTGACATGTTTTAGTTTCAGTTCAGGTGTGCTGACAGGAGCATGTCTTGTTTTACGGCTTAAGGCCAGGTACTTTTGAAGATGACTAAATCATGAATTATCAGCAGTGCTGGAATGGTGAGTGGCGAAACAGTCTGCTATCTCGCAGTTTACTGGCATGTGCACGGATGTCTGTGCAAAACTAGGGCTTAGCAATGTTGATGTTGAGGCTTCTGCTGTGCTGAGAGGTCATTTTTTAACAGGTACAGATTAAAGAGGAATGTTGTTTAATGTCAGAGCTGAAACTTGTTATTTCTGCTTGTGCAGACAGTCTCTGCTGTATTTGCATACATTCATTGCACCTACTCATTAACTGTTTTTGTCTCGCAATGAGAAGCTGTCAAGTTTTTATGAAACTTTACTTGGGAAAGATGTGAGAGAGTTTGATGGGAAGTTAAGGGCAATGACTTTATACTGGATCGTCAGCCCATTTTCAATTCAATTCAATTCAATTTTATTTATATAGCGCCAAATCACAACAACAGTTGACTCAAGGCGCTTTATATTGTAAGGCAGACCCTACAGTAATACATACAGAGAAATACCCAACAATCATATGACCCCCTATGAGCAAGCGACAGTGGGAAGGAAAAACTCCCTTTTAATAGGAAGGAACCTCCAGCAGAACCAGGCTCAGGGAGGGGCGGTTGGGGTGAGAGAAGGAAGACAGGATTATTTGTGAACATCTTCTTTTAACAGAAAGTCTGTGATACAAATTTAAATGAAGTGGTCATTAAGAAGCACAGAGCATCTAAAGCATCTAAAGAAATGTATCTATGATGTTGTGGAGTGTTTTTAAAGCATAAGGAGTAGTAGAAGCAAGGACAAAAGTCAGTCAGGAGGTCTTAGCCTCTTCTACTCTTGTGGAAATTGCTCTCACAATATCGGGCAGATCAGGGTTCATTCATAAAAGTATTACATGAAATGTCATGTTCATGTTTTATTTTATTTGCACTCAGGGAGGATGGAGGGCACAACTGTGTGGGACCAGACAAGTCATATCGGTCCTGCAACATCCAGGTGATCACATGTGAAACTAATTTGGTTTTAATGGTCAACCTTTTATTTTCATGTATACTTTTATATTTAGACCTCTAAATTTTTTTTATATATCAAAGGACTTTTTTTAAAAACACGATAACTTGATAGCAATAATCACTATGATGCACTAAAACCTAAGGCAAATCAAAGTACAAAAGTGTGTTTCTTTCTTAAAGAAGACATTGTAAATATATTTTTTGAATTTGTATTAATTCAAAATACAATACAGTAGTTATTTTAGGATTACTGACCTTTGACCTTTGCTGCATCTCCTTATTCAACTCAGGACTGTCCAGAGGGATCCAGAGATTTCCGTGAAGAGCAGTGCTCCCAGTTTGATGGGACAGATTTCCACGGGAAACGCTACAAATGGCTTCCATATTACGGAGGTCAGAAACAAAAACAAAGCTGAGAGTTTGCTTTGACAGGCCATATTATGTATACTATTGACTGAATTTTCTTGTGACATTTGCCAAGCACCGGCTATTTGTGAGCATTTGTATTTCTAAGTTCTTTAAATTGTTAAAATTAGCCTTATTTCTGTGATAGCTGAGAACCCCTGTGAGCTGAACTGCATGCCAAGAGGGGAAAACTTTTTCTACCGCCACCGCAGAGCTGTGATTGATGGTACGCCCTGTCACCCAGGGCGGACGGATATCTGTGTGGATGGAGTGTGCAGGGTAGGATGCCCCGCCAAATATTGCGCACACACTTGCACACACACAAAGAAATTAATATCTGACAGGTGACGAAAACAGAGAGGGTAGGAAGGAGGTTTATGACATCTAAATGTAATTCTATGTTTTCCAACTTGTCCTGAAACCGTAACTTTTTATTAGTCCATACTTCTTGAGAAAGAGTATTAATAATTCTAATAATAAGTATTCTTTTCTGTTGGTTATAGGTTATGTAACGCGAAATTTATTATATTATTTTAAGTGGTAAACTTTCCAAATATGAGTGTACTGTAAGTTCTTTAGTCTCAACATGCTCCTGTTGGCTTCTCCTCAGCACTTACCCCCAGGGCAATCCCTGCTGACATTTTTACCCCGAACACGAACGTGTGATTTGTATCTGGGGTTTCTATGTGGACAAGAAAACACGTGTTAAAGCAATTTATAATTGCACATAACACAGTTATATGCAGTCGTAATAGCTACATGCAGTGGTTAACGCACAAAAACACACAAAAGATCCCTGGTTTGAGAGCCAGCCTCAATGGGGAGCAAGCTAGTCTACTCCTAGTGTTGGCCCAAGCCTGGATAAATGGGAGGGTGGTGTCAAATAAAATATGAAAATCCATCCGCTGTAGTGACCTCTTGGGAAACAAGGAGACAGCTAAAAGTACTCCTTGAACTAATGTACTAAATGTAATGTACTAAAAGTACATTACCTTATATTTGCATGCAGAATACGTAGTGTCCAGCAGAGGTCAAAATCTATTTGGGAAAACATGATTGATAAAAATATATTGGTTGCAATTTAATAAATGTGTGCATGAACATTTCAATGATAAAGTTAACTAAGTTGCAAGGCACATATTTTGTAGTTCTGCTCTCTGCCCTGCAGGTGGCAGCTCAAATACCATACAGTATGTATAACATATGCAATTTGGTGTTTACCACACATTAAAGGAATGTGAAGAGCTGTAGAGGTCTTATTTAAAAAATGCAACACATAGCCTGATATGAGTTGCCAGTTAGGTCTAATGATTTGATTAGTCTGCCCATCCATGATTTGGGGTTTGACGACTTCAAATCTTGGAGTGCAGCATCACTTCGTTAATCAGAGAGGACACAATCAGTGGAGCTGAGCAGCAGGATGAAAGATTAGCTTCACTCTGTATAACATCAAACACTTCTGCTCTTGTTCTTTTCTCATGCAATTATTGCTGCAACTTTTTCCTCATGAGTAAACCTCGTCAATTTAACCTCTGACTTCATGTCTCTATCACCTTCCCTGAAGGGAACAGCTGTCCCAAATCCACTCTTTTCTCGGGTCTTTATTTATTTATTTTCAATTATTTCACCTCCAACCATGTTTTTCTTCGAACTACACGTTTCACAGAAATAATGTTTTAGCACATATATTCTCGGGAGATGATTTCTAATCTCTCTCTATTATAGTGGAGCAGTGACTTTGACAGTTGTCATACAAAGACAGGAATTTTACAAGATGAACACATCAGATTTTTATTAAGATCAAGATTTAAAGTTTTTAAATGATGTTATTTGTGCTTGTTTATATCTGCAGAAGACAACCTAAATGACACAGAATACAGGTTGAGGTGAACTGTGGTTTTCATCTTCTTTTTTGATCATTTTTCCCCAACTTTTCCTTTCCTCAGCGTATGGGCTGCGACAACATGCTGGAGTCTCCTCAGCAGGAGGACCCCTGTCTGCAGTGCGGGGGTAACGGCCAGTCCTGCTACCGCGTCAAGAACAGCTTCACTGCCCGCGACCTGCCAACCGGTATGATTCATATTATAATTTGGTCACGCTTACTCCCAAATGATCTGCCATATGATATATGTACCCAACATGTACCTGATAAATGTCATAAATCATCATCATCTAAATATGTGTCATTTAAATCCTCTCCTGAAGTTTAAACCTCAGTTTCTTCTTTTTTGCCACTTTTATTTCAGGCTACAACCAGATGTTCATCATCCCCGTTGGAGCCACCACCATCAGCATCAGAGAGACACATGCCACACGTAACTACCTTGGTAAGTGTGTGTCAGACCTTTTAGAAAACACACTACAAGATAATCAAAATAATTGACATTTACAACTTCTTTACAGCTATCAAGAATCTACGTGGAGAGTACTATCTCAATGGCCACTGGGTAATTGAGTTTTCCAGAGCCACACCTATTGGCGGCACCATGCTGTACTACCAGAGAGGAGCTGAGGGCGACAGTGTCCCTGAAACCATCATCGGCCGTGGCCCCACCACTGAACCACTTGTTGTTGAGGTAAAAAAACAAATGACCATTCATGATCAAATAGACTTCACAGGGTTATAAATATGAAATTGTAGAATGCACTCCACACACACAATGGTTGTGCTCACAGGTGTCAAGTTTGTTTTGGTTCTTATACAACGACCCACGGTCTGGTCTGCACTGGTCTCAGCTTTCCATCCTCCCCTCTCTCGTCTCCTGCCTCACTAAAAGGGGAAAAAGACTGTCATCAGTCCAAATGCCACCAGCTGTGTTCTCACCTGCCTCGCTGGCACTGCCCCGTTGAGCTCCCTCCCCTGCAGCTGAGCCAGGGACCACACCTCCGCCACAGAAATATATGAGAAACATTTCCAGAGAAGAGAAACATTTAGTTTCTTCGTGCCATAAGTGTTTGTTTAAAATTTTAAACTTAAGGTAGCGTTTTGGATGTGTGGATAAAAGTAGGAGTTTAAATTAACCCTGTCCCCTCAGCTGATCAGCCAGGAGCCCAATCAGGGAGTGGAATATGAATACTACCTTCCAAATGGACGCTCCAGAGAGGGCTACTACTGGAGCTATGGATCCTGGTCTGCTTGCAGCAAAGAGTGTGGATCAGGTTCGACTGCAACTTTTATTTGCTGCCAGCATAATTTAATTTAAAATGTTTTAAACATCCTTGTTTTTGGACAGTATAATAGCTCCATACCTTCCTTTATCAGGCTACCAGTCTCGTTTGGTTTTCTGTTCAATCGACAATGAGGCCTATCCTGACTATCTCTGTGCTTCTCTGCCGAGGCCACAGAGCAACCGTACATGCAACCCTCAACCATGCCCACAAATCCGCAGGTAAGTAATGCTTAAACTTCTCAAATGAAATGTGTTATTTCAGTAAATGCAAGCTAAATTTTAGACGTTTCCAGAGTTTACTTTGCTCCACTCTGAATGAATGAATTTAAAGAGTACCATAAATAACTCCCAGAGCAGCATTTTGACTGTTGTTGGTATGTTATGCCTGTCTGAAAGGATGGCGTACCTGTATTCACCACAGTTGTTGAGATCCTCAAAGAGGCCTAGAGCCTCTGTGTTCAGGTAACCCATGTTCAGCGGTCGTAGAGGAGTTTTAGGTGACTGCAAACACAGGGGGAAGATCTAAATAATTAAACACTTTCACTTATTTCCTTGAAAAGATTCTTTTATTAGCTCTGTTAGATCATTTCCATACTTTCTGTCAAACAAACACTTTTACAACGAATCATTTTTGGCTACTTGTCCCTAAAATTGGGCTGAAAATATCAAAAATGACCAGAAATGTTATAAATGTTGATTGAAAGCGCGATCTTTCCCCCTTTAGAAGTGTTTGACTCTAGTCGAGTCCGTCTTTAGTGCCAAGTCTGTTCTGTCCATGTGAAATAAGGATGAAGGCATGGGGCAACTGTCCAGCTCAGAGATCTCTTTTCAACCTTTTAATGACCCTCATTTACCTTAGACAACATCCAGCACTTTGTAAAGTGAGTGATGGATGATTGGATGTAGCATTCCCCCCCCAAAGAGCCAACTCTTCTTTAACCTTTAAGCTGTGGCACCTGTGTCTGATTCCTGAGCTGGGCTGCTGCCTGATCTCTTCAGCAAACTGTAAAGCTCTCTGTTCCTGTTTGTAGCCAATGTGTTGTGAGGCGCTTAGAGGTTAAAGATCGTCATGCCGTGGGTGTTGGGGATTGTGTACTTTTCAGGCTGGGACACGGCAGTAGTGCTAAGTAGTAAATAGTCGCTTTAGTCTATGACTTTCTGGTATTTCCTGCTTTCTTTTCTTTCATGCTGCTGCAGCTTAGAAACCTGAGATGTTTATGTAGCTCAAGTGACTCTAACTGCACCCTCAGTATCCATTAAAGTTAACACCTAAAGCCAGAATCAGTAGATGCTTAATTTGCGGAGATGCGGGGAATTAAATGCCGTTTATTGCTGCTTTCACTTCTGCCTATGCTTCTAGTAGCTGGTGTCTCGACGTCTGTCTCTAAAAGTGTTGTTATCAGTGTGTATGTGTCCAGGAGTTTAGTAGTTTTTCTAGCTGCATGTGAGAGGCTTTGTTCAAACAGCAGCGCAGCCTTTTAAAGGCATTCGAAGGTTTCATTCCAAACAGCGATTTGCATCAAATATGAAATAATTATTGAATTTGTCAGTCAAAAAAAAAAAAAAAAAATGCTGATATGTTAACACAAATGGGTCATAGGTCAAGTTATTCTGCTCATTTAAAAAAAAAAAACAGTAAAATAAATGTCTTTGTATTTCTCACTGCTGAAAATTATAACGCTTCTTTCCCGTATTAGTTTATCCATGCATCCAGCCAAAAATAACATTTAAAATATATACATAATCTACTAAAGATTTTATGGAAGACTATGTCCCAGGTCAGGTACTGACGAAGAAATGTTTACGTTATAGTTAAAGTAAAATGTAAAAAACCGGCTCTGAAGAGCATTGAAGTCAAACTGGACAGTATTTGTTCAACTCATTTGTTTTTCCTGATTTTGGAACGAAACTCTTCCCATCACTCCTCTCTTGGCTGAAGCTGCGTATGCTGTATGGTCAGCTGTACAGTGTCTATATCAGCAGCAAAGAGACTGACTCCTGTTTCTTGTCTTTTGGTGGTTTTCTCAGCTGGCAAACTGGGGAGTGGAACACCTGCTCAGTTACCTGTGGTGGAGGCTCTCAGGTGCGCAGTGTGCAGTGTGTTTCCAATGATGTCTCGGGACCCCGCGTGGTGGAGGATGCCGTTTGTGCTGCTTACGCTGACGCTCCTCCTTCTCTGCAGACCTGCAACATGCAGAAATGTGCTGAGTACCATGTGACTGGCTGGAGTGCGGTGAGCAAACTGTAGAACTCTATTTAAATCCTGGTAAAAGACTTTACAAATAAGTTAAATAAAGAAAAAATACAACCAGCACACAGTAAAAATGTGGGAAAGGATATCAAGAAATTTGAACTTTAAGAGCATTCACATTTATCAAGAGAATTTCTGACAGTTTCTGGCCGTTGTGTCAATTACTTTGGAAAAAAAATAGGCTGCATACTTAAAAGCCTCTGGCCTCTGACTCTGGGAATAAATGTAATATATTGTGAGAGTGAAGATGGTATTAATTGCAGTCCCTAAACCAGCCTAAACAAAGATTTATACATAAATAATATGTTAATCCAACTAACTACAAAGCAGAGAAGCTGGTTTTTGCTTTACTGAGCTATAATAAACACTGGTATCTAATCTACACTCTGTTAGAGTAATTTGTGTCTAGAAAAAAGTGGCTTACCTCAACTCAGTTCAGTTCAGTTTTTTAATATAGCACCAAATCACCAAAACACAGACCTCAAAGCACTCTCTACTGTAAGATGCCATAGTATTCTGGAAACAGCCCTCTATGAGCAAACCTTGGCGATGTTGGGAAGCAAATACTCCCTCTTCACAGGAAGAAACCTCAGATCAGATCGAAAGTCCTAAATGTAAAATTACATGATAAGCACATTTGACTATAAGGTTAAAATACCACACAAACATGTAAGGTTGGGTTATATTTAAAATTTTTCATCTTTCTTGGGTCTTTATAAAAAAGCGTAATCGATGCACTTGATATATAATCCTTGTGTTTGCAGTGCTCAGTGACCTGTGGTTCAGGTCAGCAGACCAGAGAAGTGACCTGTATGGGTTCAGATGGTACGAGGCTGGATGAAACATCCTGCAGTGCTTTGCTACGCCCGGCCGCTGTCCAACGATGTGAGATGGCCCCCTGCCCCCAACAGATCAGCTGGCACGTAGGAGATTGGGGACTGGTAAACCTGATGCACACATGCAACCAAACAAGGACTCATAAATGTAGTTATAGCAGCCGTATGGGTGAAAAACTCTCCATTTTCCTGCAGTGCTCTAAGAGTTGTGGATCTGGCTCACGAGAGCGCCAGGTGATCTGCTCTGATCAGGGGAGGAATCTGTACCCTGTGGACCAGTGTAACACCCAGCCCAAACCACTCACAGTGGAGCGCTGCAACACCCAGCCCTGTTACAGCCCACAGGGTGAGCAAATGCTAACTAAGCAAATAAACAATACACCTGTTGTTATTTTATTTCTCAAGTTAAGTTGTTAAATTTCCATTTACTTAATAGACTGCATTCTATAAATACCACGTGCAAAATTAAATTTAACATTTTGTGACTGCTGCCAGTCTTCAGTTAAGTTGCAATTGCATGCTTACACTGTTCTGCGTTTGTTTTATCCACACTTTGTGCAGTCGTCCCCAGCATTCAGGACCCACGGGGACATGACAACACTCAGATTGGCTTCCAGCCTTATGTGCCAGATCACGCAACAGGTTAGACTCTACCTCTCAAAGACATCTCATAATCACATCAGCATTGAAAATAAGCTAGTACGTAAGCATTTTTAGCTACGTAGTTACTCAGAAAGTAAACAAAAAACCACTGAAAAAGCCCAATGTGACATCACCAAGGTAACATCTTGTCAGCCAGTTATTAACAATTAAAACTACCAAAACATACAATCTTCTTATTATGGTTGGAGCATTAAAAGCTAATTGTAGGTGTGATTGCCCTGCTGTTGCTCAGCATCCCCTCTTCTCTGCTGATATAACTTCTGTCACTTTGTCCCCAGCAACCCCTCCACCCCCCTTCATCCCCATTCAGCCTGTCCCAGCACTAATTATCTGGGCCTGATTGACATGTTTTTATGGTTCCATGGTCATTGTTGGCCTGATTAAAATATTTCTGAAGCACTGAAGTGTGCTAGTGCTGGCAGTGGCGTTTTTGGCATGTTCAGCATCATGTGCTATCCCAGTGGTCAGGAATTTTAAGTTTGACGTCTTGTGTGTTTATTTTCCTTCAGATTGTTATGTCAGATTGCTGATCATCATTTCTTTTATAAATTCCTCTGCTTTGTTAGTCCATAAACAAAAGGAGTATGGATTTTTTTGTTCTTCAGCATCCTGTACAGACTCACTGTGTGGTCTCAAACACAATGACAGACTCTATTGTTTATTCAACCGATGTGTGAACGTCCCTATTGCTTGTATGGTGTTGTCTTGTGAACCATGGTGAACTATGGGGTCTGTTTTGCATGTACAATGCGTGAATTCACCACTCACTTGGCTTTGCCTGTAGCCCGCAGGCCTGAGACAAGAGATCCAACCCAGACGAATACAGTCTACGACCCTCACAGCTCCGCCCCGGCTCTCCACTGCAGCCAGTCTTATTATGGCTGCTGCTCAGATGGGCATACTTCAGCCAGAGGCCCCCAGGGTCTGGGTTGCCCATCAGCTCCAGCTCCCTCTCCTGTCCCAACATCCTGCATTCAGACCAGGTATCCACCTGCACTCTGTTATTGCACTGCAGTTGAGGTCATATGCAGAGCCTTTTTTTTTTTTTTTTTTTAAGGTTGCTGACTTGGTTACTAACCAGGGACTATGTGGCATTATACATGACCAGAAGCTCAAACTTTTAATACCAACTGTTCTTGCTCTCTTCCTGTTCTGTGTGTCAGTTATGGCTGCTGTGAAGATGGTGTGACGGCTGCTCAGGGCCCCAATAAGGAAGGCTGTGCGGAGTATGTGAACCCTGCACCAACTGTAAGCAAAAGCACACAAAAGTCTGAATGAATGAATCAAACATTAGTCAAATGTCAGTCAAATTCTTTAAAGAATGAGAAAATATTGCCTTATTTCATGTGTCATGCCTTTTCAGGTTACACCTTCTCTCCCTACTGAGAATGCAGTAGAATGCCGCACCACCACCTATGGCTGCTGCTATGACCGCACCACACCTGCAGGAGGACCCAATGGGGAGGGCTGCCCCAATCCTCCTAATTATAGTAAGTTTTCTAAACTCAATGAAGAGAAATCTTTTTTTATTTTTTATATTATTTCCAGTTAAGATATAATTTTGTGCTGTTGGTTACTGAGTTACTCCAATTTAGAGGTCACTCTAACAGTCGCTTTTATCCAGTTGATCTAGATCACCTGCATCTCATGGGCATGATTGATATCATGGCCATGATGGTGTTGTAGCAATTGGCAGTAATAATATGAGAAGAAATAATCAGACAGAGAAACAAAAAATGGTATGCAGCAGAGGACACTTACTGAGTACAAAACATGGGAGTTGTTTTTCATGTTTACTCCTCAGGCCCCATAGTGCTGTAGTAAGAAAACCGACTATAAACAAATATGTGACTGCAGTAAACTGTAATATTTTAGTAGTAATACTGAACACAAACATTCAAATTATACTTGATAAAAATACTATAATGTTGTTTTTCCTCTGTATTTGCACAATACATCTATGCAAGACAGCGCTGTTTGAGAAAATGCTTGACAATGACAAACAGCTGATCTGCATTGTGTTGTCTTTGTGCAGTTGAGCGATCAATCTGCTCCCTGCCCCGTGCTGCTGGCTCCTGCAGCAGTTGGGTGTCCCGGTACCACTTCGATGTCATCTCCTCCAAATGTGTGCACTTCTGGTATGGAGGATGCCACGGCAACAGCAATAACTTCATGACCCTAGCAGAGTGCCAACGGGCATGTCCACGACCTGCACCCAGCCGGCAGGCCCCGCAGCCTGCAGCTCCCTCTGGAGAGTCTACAAGAACCGCGGCTGGAGAACACAGCACGACTGGAGCAGAGACCTCAGCTGGAAGAGGATCTAGAACGGATGGGCGGTCACGCAACATGGGGAGGATTTTCATAGTCCAGCGTGGCTCGACCAGCAGCACCAGCAGACAGGCTACAAGCGCAGCCACTAATGCCCACAGAGGTAGAGTCTACCTGCGGGTACGCCGGCCTTCACATGGCACAGCTGCACAGCACACCGGCCCAGCTGCGAGGTAAGACTCCAAAGACCCAGGGAGAGCAGTGAAAAGCTAACCCTACCCGATCCAACCCCACTTCTACCACTACTGGCCTCGTAATGCTGTTCAGAGCCTTCTAATTCATGCTGAAGGAGCCCCAGTTCACTCTACTCTGCAGGGCCAAAGAGTGTGCTATAGGAGATGGAAATGCAATCAAAAGACAAATCATGTGCCTCATTCACCCATCCTGGAAATATGACGGTGGAGCTGAAGCAACCAAAAATCATATATAAGCAAATTATATTTTATGCAATCCAAATTTTTTTTTTAACTTTCTTTAGTAAAGTCTATCAGGGAACAAAACAGAGAACATAGCTTACTTAGTCTTACCCTCCATGTGGTTAAGCTCTCTTTCTGACACAGCAGATGGAGGGTGTGTCATTTTCCTGTAACATCTGGTGTAACAAAGCACACCTCTGACCACACCCAACCTCACCCACAAGTAAATCAGGCTGTGTGCTTTCCAGCCTGGTGTTGAGTTTCAACAACCTTTCCCATTTTTCCTGGATTTTGTTCAACAAAATACTTAATGTACTGTGCTTCTGTGTAACATGCCGTCTTTGTAGACTCTTTCGATGTTCATATAATCTAAACTCTTGCTTTAAAATGAAGCCACAGCTCTTTCCAGCTCCACAGATTTTCACTCTCACGCCTGCTTATGTCGCAACACCTCATTTCTTCCTTTAACCTCAACCAAATCAAGAAGAAGTCACCAGACCTCACACACCTTATATGGACATCAACGCTGTTTAATGCTTCTGGGACTCACTGCTCTCTGTCAGTCATTATTGTTGGTGCTTATTTGTGCATGCTACCTCTCTGTGTCAGTAACCACCATCACGTCTGTGCTTTGGTGTCTTCACCTAAATGTCATGAAATCAAACTAATAAAAATTCTGCTGTGATAATTCAGTCATCCTATGTGTGTGGTCCCTAAATCTCTCTTTCTTGTTTAGATGGTATTAGATTTAGATTTCTTTAGTGGTGTTTGGGTATTTTACATGAAAGGTGTCCTTGTCTCTTTTGTATGTTCGTAGTATTTTGTATTTGGGTTTTTTTGCACCTTTTGTCTCGTCACTTTTTGGGCTGCATGTGGATTTCTCTTCTCTGAGCTTTATCTGACAAACTCTTAAAGCCAGGTTGTGGGCGCTCTTTATGCTTGCTTTGGTAGCTGCTGATAAAAGTACCAACAGTGGAGCATAAAGTGACTTTTTTTTTTTTTTTTTTTTTCTCTTCCAAATGTCTCTTCCTTTGTCCTTTTTCCTTTCACATTTCCTTTTTCCTGTTCTCTTCTCCTTTGTTTTCCTTCTGTTTCCTTTCCTTTTATCACTCCCTATTCTTCAGCTTGACTCTGGGGGGAGTAACGATTGATAAGACCGACCCATCCACAGTCGAGGCTTTAGTTGGCCAAACAGTTGTGCTGCCCTGCCGAGTCAGCCCTCCACCTTCCTCCACCGTTGTCGTGGAGTGGAGGAGGGATGGTATACCTCTATCAACTCACAGGTATGTAGAGAAACGTACTCGGTGACTTAATTTACATTAAAGTTGTTTTTCCTGTTGCTATTTTTATTTATATCTATCTTTTTAATTACATTTAGGCATCACCAACAGCCCAATGGCTCTCTGTTAGTAGGTCCCGTCTCTAAGCTGGACTCTGGCTGGTTCCTGTGTGTGGCCACTCGAGAACGAGAGAGAGACCACCGCTACATTTACCTGGCTGTCTCAGGTAATTACATTTCAGCCACAACCTCTATGGTCAAAACAAGACTGGTAGGTTCACTTGCAGATAATTATATCTGAAGTTAAGTAAGTTAAGATACAAAGCAGTGGAAGAATTTGGGAAAACATTACTATGACAGTCCAAACAAACTGATATATGGGACATGATCTGAATTACATATTCTTATAGTTGATGTCAGTGACTTTTGCTGACAAAGGGGAAATGGCATATTTTGGAAGAGGCTCAGAGTGATAAAGATCTTTTAATCGATCAATTCAAGCCTGGGAAAAGTAAAATCGACCTGAAGAAATGTTTCAAAATTCCTATAGAGGGGTCTCAGATGGTCTCAATTGAGAATCTGTGTGAAATTACATCCTATATATACTATAGAGTCTGTGTGAATGTAACATTTTGCTTCAATAAAAAGACAAAAGTTGTAAAAATTTGCGCCTGATTGTAAAGGGGTCAGTTGGGAGGCTGATTTTTCATGGAATGACGTTCTCACACCCTGATATACAATCAGCTAATTGGGGCTGGATTCGGTCAAACTGCTAATTTGACCGACTTTGACCCCAATTAGTCTGTCACATGAACATGTAGAAAGTTTGGGGTAAAGCTCTGATGTCATAGGTTGTGTCAGAACATGCTGATCTTGCAAAGTCACTTGGTGTTTATGCAATGACATTGTGCAAGTGCTCACTCTGTGTGTTGAATTGTTTGCGAGCATTCATATGTGCTTGTGTTTGTGTATTCGGCCACAGAGGGACCATCTTCTACCTCGCTTCCCAGAGACGGTCCATTTGCAAGGTGAGAAGAATATCTGTGGATCTGTGCGCCTGAAGATGGTTATTCACGGTTTCTGGAGATATTAAGAGCTCAGGCACATGGAAACCTCAGTATTCTGATTTATTTCTAACAGTATAAATGAATCACTTCACATTGTCTTTGCTTCCCTGTAATTTCTGTCAGGTTCAGTATTGAGCGCTCAAGCTCAGCCCAGGTGGAAATGCGAGCAGGACAAACTGCCAGACTGCCCTGCACTGTTGTCCCCTCTTCAGCTCGGCAGTCTGTCAGCATTGGGTGGACTAAAGATGGACAGCTAATCAGTGATCCCAGGTAATAATTGAAGACATTCAGAAATTTATGAACCCTTTATTAAAAACATTGCTAGCAGTGAAAGTTCTTTGATTTTATTCACCGGTCTTACTTCTTACTATTACTATTAGTATTTTTATTTTTGAGATCTATTACCGCTGTGATGTCAGTTAGCATAGCTCAGTTATTTAGTCCACTTTATATATAAATTTGATTCAAGCTGAACTTTGGAGTCTAAAGAAAATTACCTGATCTGTCTTTATCCATGTGAGATTGTTTTATTATCCAAGAGATACTATTAAAGCCAGCTTGGTATAAATTGCCCTGGTTTGCCTGTTAGGGTCTCGGTACTTTATCATTTTAAACCATAAAAACGAGTCATTTACGAAGAAGTCGGTGTAAACTGAGGTCCTGTCTGATGGCTGTGCTGCAGGTTTACTCAGCATTCAGATGGCACCCTCATCATCGGCCCTCTGAAGTCTGATGACTCTGGTGTCTACACATGTACAGCCTCCAACCAGCAGCAGCTGGAGCAGCGACAGCTGCAGCTCAGAGTCCAGCGTGAGTTTTATTCATAGCCTCATCATTTTTTTTTTAAACATGTACCATTTGGATGCTTGTGTGCAATAGGTAGCTTATCAAACTCAGAAGGGAAATTATGATTGTAAGACTGAAACCCGAGGCTGCAGTTTCAGATAATCACCAGCAGAGATCAGTAAATGTCACTGACTGCCTGATTCTCTCTCTGCTTGCACTGTTCAAATACAATGAACAGCGCTGAAATAGTGTATGAGTGTGTGTTAATAGACATAAACTGTAGTAGAAATCTCATAGAAATATATTAACTAAATTACTATTAAACTAAACTAAATTATTATTATTTTATTATCCAAAACCATATTTTAAGTCTAACACATATTGTAAACACTAATCCAGTTTATATGATCCAGACCATGAACATTATTTATGAATTTACATTCCTAAGATTTTACAGCTGAGTTGATCACATAATAAAGAAATTTATTTCTCTGTCAGACCAATAAACTTGTGAAATAAGTGTTATGAGGAAGTAGGGCTGTGTAGTTCATTTAAAATCAACAATTATATATCAGATAGTAAACAAATATAAAACTGGAGTTTGATTATTATTGCTTATGAAACATTCCTTTATTGTTAATAATTTGCTTAAATGTTTTGGTCTTTTGGTTGTTTAGAATATGGACTGTACAAAGGGTGGGTGTAATAGCTAAGCTGTTTTTTTTCTGTTTAATTTAAGTATTTGTTGACCAATTTTATTTTGGGGTATTGTTGTTGTTATTGCCTTTAAAAAAATATTTTACCCATAGGGCAACACCCAGGATAAAACTGTAAAAACTGAATATGAGAAAAATGTGACATTAGTGATCTTTTCTCTTGGTTTCTTTGTCCAGCTGATCTGAAAATCACAACAGCTCCCAATAACATCCAAGTGTCAGAAGGCAGCACGGGCATGCTTCCCTGTGTGGTGTCAGGAGACAACGTCAATATAGGCTGGTCAAGGTGAAAAATGACATTGTTATTACTTTATTAGACATCATTAAGAATAAGTGGAAGAGATGCATGAAACATCTGTTAAACTGTCTGATTTTAGGTTATATAGCATTCAAAAAGAATCCCCAATAAAAGTAAAAATGACCCAAAAATACACCCTATAACTTTAATGACTTAAATGTTAAATAAGGTGATATTTGTCTACAAAAAAATATATAAATCCAGTTCTTGTTGTCATCAACACTGACATTATTTACACTTTCATGGCCCTAAAATCCAGAAATAAAGCCATGAGTTGTATTTCTGTTACTTGCAGTTACAGAGCACGCATGCATTAATATACGCATTAAAAAGAGTGAACTGATTTTTAATTTAAGTGCCTATTGAATGCATTTAAATAATGTACCTAAACCTTGTTGCTCTATTTAAATACAGAAATGGTGTACCGGTGCGTCCAGATGGGCGCAACATCCTCTTGTCTTCTGACGGCAGCCTGATCCTTAATAATGTCAAGCCTTCTGATCAGGGCACGTACACCTGCAACGCTTACACCGGCATTTACTCTGTGAGCGCCACAGCTGAAATAAAGGTCATTAAAGAAACCCAGCAAGGTGAGAACGCTAAATCAGCTCAGACCTGTTATCTGCACTGCAGAGGGAAAGTAGAAAACTGAACTTGGAACTGATTTATTTATTCGCCACGATGTCATCATGTATTTATTTATTTATTTATTTTAGCTTGAGTTTAAACAATGATTTTGCTTTAACCCTTTAAAGTCAAGTGTATCATATTTTATATGTGAGTGACTTTGAGTTCTTTAGATTTCTACATCACCAGTGTGAGTTTTCCTCCTGAAAAAACAACAACAAACTGCACGGTACATTTTTAAGAAATCAATTGCAGAAAAATGACTGAATATTATCTACATTTTAACAGATTTAAATGATTTAAATTAATTTGATATATGCAAATTAATATTTAATAAATTTTTATTTCATCATAAGCACGCCACTTAAAAAGAAATTGAATTTTCTGGCAAATATTTCATGGCTCAGGCTTTACATTTTAATGTTGTGGGTTTTTTAATTTTTTTTTTAAAATTTTTTTTTTTTAGCTTTTTTGGAAGTATTTAAAGATCCACAAAGGATCAAAGCAAAAAAAAAAAAAAAATTAAAAGATTTAACAATACATTTTTATACAACATAAACAAGACAGCTGTTTAATGCAGAGAACAATTACAAATAAAGTGTAGAACCATAAAAAGTGTTATATGTAGCTTGATTAATCTGTTGTACTTATATTTATGTGATTCTGACCCTGTCCACTGTGCCGCTGCAGACGCTGACGTCCCGCCAGAATGTGTGGACTACCCTGAGCTTGCCAACTGTGAGCTGATAGTTTACGCCCGACTTTGCTCCAACTCATACTACTCCAGTTTCTGTTGTGCCAGCTGCACCAGGCATTCACAGAAGAAACGACAGGTTTGGTCGACCAGGTTAAAGCCACAGAGGGTGTAAAAACTATGTGATGTGTGGTGGTGGACACTGGGGTGGGATCTGAATTCCCATTTAGATTCTAAAAAAACTCGAGCTGTCGACTACGAGCTGCTGCATTTGCCAAAAGGACTCAAAAAACCCTGAGCAGATTGTACAGAAATGTATTTCAATATTGCAATCTTAAAAAAGGGACGGATCACTGTAGATGCACAGTAGTTAAAGCTACAAAGTAAGTGGTGTTCAGGGAATCTTATGGAACGATAAAAGATGGGCCTTAAAATATAACGTAAACCTGTAAAGTCTGAATGTGATGAGACGATGAACTCGTTCTTACTCTGCCACACCTTTTAAAATGAGTTATGCTCTCACTTGATCTATATATTCTCTGTTTTTTTGAGAATCGTGATGATAATAACTCTTATATATGTTATTAAAAAAGCTGAAATTACTTTTTTCATGCCAGTAAATCACTGATACAAGGCTGCACTCATTGCTGCTTCTGTATCATATAATGAAACTCTACAAGACTTTTCCACTATTTTTTTATTTCTATGTAATTATTTGACAATAAAGGTCATATTTTGATAAAAACTTTGGTTTACTTCAATGACTGTACGTTATACACGTGTGCTGAATTGTTCCAGTTTCTACCACAAGGTGTCGCCCAACATGAGAAGCACAGTTTCTCATTCACTTGATGGAAACTGAATATGAACATAACTGAACCTTCACTGGAAAATAATTCAGTGACATCTCTAAATTTATTAGAGATGTTTTTCCACTGCATATTGCAGTATCTATTCCAACCGTCAAGTCAAGCAATGTCTAACAGTAAGAATAAACATTTGTAACATCTCTCAGCAATCAGCTTTTTTTGCTCTTGTGTTGTTTTCATAAACATAATTTAACCACTTACGTTCTAGCTTTAAGATGGATTTGCTGGCTCTACAAACAAAACAATCTTTAGCTAACAGTCAGTATTTAATCTCCTGGCCGTGGTGTATATTTGTGGAACGTTCTCCTTATATCTTTAATATTTTTTAGTACAGTTGTGAGCTATAGTATGGCAGACAGACAATAAACGGTATAGTGCAATATATTACTTAATGTAGCCATTAAGTAAAATAAAACTCATTGTTTAATAATCTTTATATTTACAGTTCAGGTCCAAGGCTTTGCACATTAGGATGTTATAAAAAATAATCTGGCCCTTTCCCTAAGATTATGGAAACACAACCTCAGACAAACATCAGGTTATGTCATGTTATTATTTAACAAAAAGTGAGCCAACATGAAGAGGTCATTTGTGAACTGATCAATTGCAAGTGTGAGCTTCTTTATAAATGCAGACATTTAGGAAGCTTGCTGGTCTGGAGTGTTCTGGTGCTGATCTGAGACAAGCAACTGTTGCTGCCCTTCAGTTTGGGAAAATGTATGAGGTTCTTTACAGACAATCTGAAATCCATCTCGCTACAGTGACGAGACAAAACATTTGCCAATCTTCCCAGCAGTGGAAGTCCCAGCAACTTGACTCCAAGATCATTCTGTATTACAAAGAGAAACTGGGGGGAAAAAGAGCTTCATTTCAGACTCTACAGGCCTCAGTTAGCAGGTTAAATGTAAAGTTCATGACAGTTTAATGAGAGTAAGACAGAATAAGTATACCATATTTTGAAGAGCTACTAGGAGAAAGCCTCTTCTCTCTAAAAACAACATGGCAGCATGGCTTAGGTTTGCAACGTTCAACTTGAACCAACTGCACAGCACTGGAATGCGCAGGATCACTGTTAAGAGATGTACTCTAAAACACTTCTTCAGTAGAGAATCAGAGAAGAGAAACACGCAGAACTTCTTGCTAGCAAGGGCAGCCTCCAGAACTGAGACTCGCGCTGAGAAACTGCCCCGGTCTTT